>NC_086322.1:251840107-252140334 GCF_036172605.1 Pelobates fuscus
TCATTGTTACAAACTCTGTCTTTTGAAGCTGGCAGTCCCCAATTATCCTGATGTGCAGTGTTTCCCCGACTTTGCCTTTTTTGAATTGGAATTTTCTAAACCTTCAGTAAATTAAAAAAAAAAAAAAGAGCATCTCATGAAAAGGTCAACTTGCGTTATAGTTGATTTTTCTGATTTATTTTTTCAATTTATGTAAATTCCAGAGAAGTGTCATCTTTCACATTAACCTTTTGTGATTTATTTATTTTTCCTGATACTACAGCAATGGTGAATTTAGTTGCCCATCTTTTGTTTTCCATGCAGGTGTATAGTGAAAGGAAGCAATTTGGTAAGGAATGGAGAAAAAGAAAACGAATGGTAAGATTTTATTGGTTATTGACTTATTTGTTATGATTTTGAATTCATTAAAGATTTTGACGGTTTAGTTAATGAAGACACCACATAGGAATGCATAGTCAAGGCCTAATGGTGAGGAAGGCATAATGTGTGCACGACTGTTGCTGCACATTTGAGTTTTCCCCATGCTGATGTCTGGTGACTAGGAGCCCAATCCAGCGACGAGGGTAAACTGTGCTTGAATCAGGTAAGTGTTTGTTTTAAAGGGTTATTTAACCTTTTCATGGATGGCAGAGTTGGAGTACAGAGGGAGAGGGACACTACTGTTAGGAATACAGTTTTGTATTCCTAACACTAGTGTTCCTTTAAATGATTATATATTAGGGGAAAGTCTGATGGGGGAGGCAGACTGTTCCACCAGAATTGAGCTGCCCATGTGAAGTCCTTTAAGCGCACGTTAGCAGTACGGATGAAAGCAGCAGACAGGAGAAGGTCAAAGCGGAGTGGCATAGAAGGTGTTTACCTATGGATTGGTGCAAACATTTAGCTGCAGTAGAGTTGTTGAGAGCTTTGTAGGTAAGAGTTACTATTTTGACTGAATTAAGAGAAAAATAAGTGGCAGTTATTAACTGTCCCATGACTGTATGGTTTCTGGAGAGACCAATTAGGAGAGAATTACAGTAGTCGTGAGAAATTACAGGTGCATGCACCAGCTCATTAATAAAATAGCTTAAGGCAATGTTTTTCAAGGTGCAATTGGAAGGATTTGGCAACAGATTAGATACGAGGTGTAATGGTGAGGTAAAAATCAAAGATAACACCAAGGCAGTGAGCAGGCTGATGCTCGTGAAGGAGGAGGATTACTATTATGAGGCTATAAGAAGCTCGGTTTTAGACATGGTGAGTTTTAGAAAGCAGGAGGACCTGCATTTGTAGATGGTAGAGAGACAACTGGAGGCTCTGTCTAGGAATGTGAGATCAGGGAGAAGAGGTATATCTGATTGTCAATTGAATCCATTAGAATTAATAAGTTTGCCAAGTTTCATAGTATAGAGAAAGACCAAAGGGGACTGAGAACAGAGGCGTAGGGAACTCCAACAGAGAACGCATGAAGGGAGAAGGCTATGCTAGAAAAGGAGACGCTGAAGGATCCCTGGGAGAACTAAGATGAGAACAAAGTGTCACAATGCCCAAGGGAGTGAGGAGTTTGGAGAAGTAGAATATGTTCGACATTGTCAAAGGCAACAATTGTGTGGCATAGTGGCTTTTGGATTTAGCTGCAATTAGGTCATTAATTAGTTTAGTCAGAGCTGTCTCCATAGTATAGAAAAGGCAGAAGCTAGATTGAAGAGGGTCAAGGAGGACTTTGAGAAAGTGACACTGTTCCATATTGTTGTAGAAGCATTGTAGAGAAAGGGAGCAGAGATATGGGGGATGAGGAGTCAAGAGATGTACCTCTTTGAAAAAAAAAAACCACAACAGTAGCATGTTTGGGGAGTGGGGACAATGCCAGAAGAGAGCGAGCAGTTGGACATGTGCGTTAAGGATGGGAGAAGACAAGGGGAGAAAGATCTGATAATGTTAGTGGGAATGGGATCAATGTGGGGTGAGAGGGACGGAGAAGTGTAGATACCTTTATATTTGGTAGCTGGGGGACAAGGCCTTAAAGGTCAGAAGCACAGTCCAAGTCAGATTGAGAGGGGGGAGAATTATTTCCTTAATGGATTGATATTATCCATAAAATAGTGTGCAACGTTCAGCTGTACAGTTAGCATGGGGAGTGACCACAGCAGGGCGTAGCAGATAGTTGAAGGAATCAAAGAGATACCTTGGATTGAGAGAGAGCGAGAGAGAGAGAGAGAGAGAGAGAAGAAAAGTAGCATGAATATGTAATGGAGAAGATCATTGACACGGTGCGAGACTTCCTCCAGAGTATTTTTATAGGTAGTGGCATGGTTGAAGGCATATCCAGCTTGAGTTATATGATTTGAATGGACCTGCATTGTCAAGGGCAGAAGTGAGGGTGATGCACAAGGAGAATGTAGGGATGGATTAGAGTTGAGAGTGGAGTTTAGCTGACAGTTTCTGAAGTTCAAGAGAATTAAAGTTTTTTCCTATGTTGGGGAGGATTAGGCTGAAGCTATTGGGTGAAGGGGCTCTTGAGAACAAAAGATAAGGGTGCTGATCTGAGAGAGGAAATGGAGTGGGTTATGGGTACTGCTAGCTACATGTGTGGGAGAAGTAGCCCACTTGGATAGTCTGCGAGAACAAGAAATACGTTTTGAGGCTACAGAGATCCGAGGTGGGTTCATTGAAATGTTGAGGTCCCCAAAAATTATGGGTGTGGATTTAACCCCTTCAGGATGGAGTCAATAGTACACGTTCTGATCAAAACAAAACCTGGAATTTGCGCTATAGGTCTGTTCAACTGTAATTCACCTCTTTCATATTAAGTGCACCCACACTTATTATATCTCATTTTGTTCAGGAAAAACAGGGCTTTAATTTCATATGAACTATTCATATATGAAACATAACTTATTATGAATAAAATAAAAAAGGTGAGAAATTAAGATTTGAAAAAAAAATTGTAGTTCTGTCTGACATTTTAGCGGTAAATGTCATGATATTCGCTTTTCTGCAATAAAATGCACATATTTGTATTCAGCAATGTCTCACGAGTAAATCAGTACCCCCCATTAGCAGGTTTTATGGTGTTTTGAAAAGTTACAGGGCTAAATATAGCACATTCCCTTTTTAAATTTTTTAGCCACTTAGTCACAAACACTGGCCAAAGTTAGCGTTCATTTTTTGTTTTGTGTGTGAAAAAAGTAAAAAACTAATATTTGGCCAGTGGTTGTGACTAAGTGGCTACTAAAAATGACTGGACATACCCCATTTGCAATACCTTAGGTTGTCTACGTTTGCAAATGGTATGCCATCATGGGGGTAATTCACATTCCTGGGCTACCATAAGGTCTCAAAGGCAACATTACCAAACTGGCAAATTTCAATGTGAAAAAAATGAAATGCAAGCCTTATATTTTACTCTCTAACTTTCCAAAACACCATAAAACCTGAACATGGGGGGTACTGTTATACTTGGGAGACTTCACTGAACACAAACATAAATGTTTCAAAACGGTAAAACGTATTACAACAATAATAGCGTTAGTAAAAGTGCCGTTCGTGTGTGAAAAATGCAAAACACTTCACTTTTACTGAAAATATCATCATTGTAATACGATTTATCATTTTGAAACACTCATTTTTTTTGTGTTCAGCGAAGTCTCCCGAGTAAAACAGTACCCCCCCCCCCTCCCCCCCATGAACAGGTTTTATGGTGTCTTTTGGTGTACATTCTCTGCACTGTCTGCCTGGGTTGTCAGGCACGTCAATCAAATTTTCAAGTAAATCACATAATTATGTTAAAAGATTACTTAAATATACACGTATAATTTTTTTTTCCATAGATATATTTAAATTCTACGTGTACACTTATGTAGTTATTTATGTAATTATATATATTTATTTGTGGTTATTTGTATTTTATAGATTGTCATTCTAAGTGTATTTTGTTACCAATATATATTAATAGCAAAATACAGTTGGAATGAAATTACATATATGTGTGTGTGTGTATATATAATTTTTTTATATATATATATATATATATATATATATATATATAATATTATTTATTTTTTATTTAATTATTGTAATTATACGTGTATATAAAATATATATCATGTAACGTCATTCTAAGTGTATTTTAATACATATATATATATATATATAATATATATATTAACATTAAAATACACTACTATGATGTGATATATATCTTTGAGAGCGATCACATGGCCCCTGGGGGCCTCATTTGCTGGGGGTGGGCTGTCAGGCAGTCATCCCGAAGAGGTTTGCGGCGGAGGTAAGTAGATCCTGGCTCCTGGGGGCTTAAACCGTTACAACGCAACGGCTTTAAAGCCCATTTAAATGGGGACGACCTAGAACGCCGTAACTGTGTTAAGGGGATAATAACTGGACCACTGTACCTAGACCACTTCATTAAGTTGAAGTAGCCTGGGTAACTATTGTGGTTCATTGGCCGTCTGGATTGATTGGTACCTAGTAAGCAGTCACTGAGTGAAATTTCAGAGACCTGAGTCCCACACCTATGCCATATGTTCGCATTTCCTTTCCTATATTATTACTCAGTTTCTTTGAAATGCACATAAATTGTTAACAGACCTAGGGCATTTACATTGCTAAACCCAATAGTGATAATTGTGTTCTAATACCCCATGGTCTAAGTACCTGTTAATGGTGTGAGGGAGGAACTTGATGCCTTTTTTTAATGTATGTATTTATTTATTCCCCCTCCCCCCAAGGCAACAGAGATATTTGACGCTATTCTTGAAGGATATCCAAAGAGCAAGAAACAATTCTTTGTAAGTGAATTGACCATGTTTTAGCTTTCTGTTTGTCTTTTGTTCTTTTATCTTCACATCCTCTGTATTACACACGAATTGCATTTTTAGGAGCTATATCTCACTGAGAGATTAATGTATGTTTCATATTTAATGGGAAATTTTCACTTCCCAGAATTTTATATTCTATTTACTTATTCCCTATTTCAAGGAACACTCCAAGCACTATAACAACTACAGATTGCTGTGGTTAGCTGTTCTAGAACATTTTGACTTCTTACCAGGGGTCTATTATGGGCTGATCTTCATCACATAAGCCAGAGAGACTGAAGTTCTGTCTGAGTTTAAATATAGCTGACACACTCAACTCTCTGTAGTGGTTATGATGCTTGGAGTGTTCCTTTAACAAGGTCTGAGAATTGAGGAATAATTAGCTATACTTACCGTAATTTTCTTTTCCTGCTGCTATGCATGGCAGCATGACAATAGGGTTAGCTCTGCCTACTTGGCTGTTTAGGATAGAAAAATAAAGCTATAAATACCCCTCATACTATATAAGCTTTCAAATCTTAATTCCAAGTTTCTAAAAAAAAATAATGTAGGGATGCAATGCATATATCCAGGAAAAGAAAGTTACAGTACGTATGGCAAAGTTTTCCTTAATTCTCATACCTTGTTGAAGAAACACGCCAATCATCATAACCGCTGCTTAGAGTGTCATATGGGCTTAATCTAACCAAGCTAATCATCTGATAGGAGGGATATAGAAACAAACAATTAATACGTCTTCAAACTCAGAAATCTGTTAAAAGGAATAACATCCTCTGAATTAATGGAACTTTCCTAAATGGACAATAAGGTTCTTCTCACAGAGTGTCCAAACCGTGCGATAGGTGAGCTGAGAACAAAACTTATCCGTTGCAACTATCCAGTGCACTCAAAAATAGCGAGACCATGACTGTGCAAACGGCAGGACTGCAGATCCACAACAGACATGCTCACTTACCAGCTTTAGAAATGGCAAATCACAATGGAAACTGGAGCTCTACAACACCCAGGAATACTTCAATCACCCACTCTTGGGATAGACCATAACCCTCAGTTATACAGACATGGAAGAAAACCAAGTTAGGAAATTAATAAGCAAAAATGTTATGACATGGAAATCCTCCCTCTCATTGTCTAATGCAGGAGGCACCCAAAACTTGAATTTAATAGAAAGAATGGGAGAAGAGTTAGAAAAAAAACATCAAAATACTATAATATATAATAATTTGCGATTTTATACAAACATAAGGACATAAAAGTTAGGAGTTTCTGAAGGTCAGCTTAGCGGACTGAATGCCTGATGGAAGACTTGAGTCTTTAGCTTTTTTTTTTTTTTAATTTTAAAGTCTGTAAGGACGGTGCCTCTCTGATTGCGCACAGTAAAGAGTTCCAGAAGGTTGGGGCAGCGTGGCTGAATGTCATGAAACCTGAGTCTTTCTTTATTCTTGGCACTGACCGGAAGGATTTGCTGGTTGACTGAAGTGAACGGGATGGAGTGTAGGGTATCAGGAGCTCTTTCAGGTACTGTGGGCCTTGATTGTTTAAGGCTTTGAAGGTTAGCAGGCCAATTTTAAAATATGTTCGCCATTTAATTGGAAGCCAATGCAGGAGTGGAGATCAGGTGTTATGTGGCAGGAGCGAGTTTGATTGGTCAGTAGTCTGGCTGCTGCATTTTGTACAGTCTGAAGGTGATTGAGTTCTTTTTCTGGGAGGCCCAAGTAAAGTACATTGCAGTAATCTTGCCAAGAGTATACAAATGCATGGATTCATGTTGGCATATCATCCGGTGGAATTAAGTGTTGTATCCTGGCTATGTTTTTCAGATTAAAGTAGGCGGATTTGATCACAGAGGAAATCTACTGTTTATATAGTCCAGAGTCCATAAGCACTCCGAGGTTTCGTACCTTTTGATGAACGAACGATTTCAGAGCCTCCAAGTTCCAGGCTTGGGTGATCATGGGTATTTTTTGTTGCCCGGGGTCCCCTCACCAAGAGTAAACTGTTTTGTCTGGGTTCACTTTAAGCCAACTAGCATTCATCCATTCTATGAGGTCTGCTAAGCAACTGTTGATGCAGCATGTTGGATCTGTGGTGTGTGGAGCAAAGGAGAAGTAGCGTTGTTGTCATCCGTGTAACAATGATACCTTAGGCCATGTCGCCTAATGATGTCCCCCAGTCGTAGCAAGTAAATTGCGAATAGCATGGGAGACAAGATGGATCCTTGTGGAACTCCGCAGGCCAGTTCTGTTGGTGCTGATGAGCTTGATCCTGATGTTACTCTCTGTGATCTACCAGTGAGGAAAGATTTTAACCAGTTAAGGACTGTGCCTCCTAGACCACTGATGTGCTGCAAGCGCTCTATTAAAATCCTATATTCAATGGTGTCAAATGCAGCTGAGAGATCCAAGAGGATTAGGATGGAGTAATCACCTTTGTCTTTTGACATAAGGCGATCATTTAGCACTCGGACTAGCGCTGTTTTCGTGCTGTGGTGGCATCTGAAACATGACTGGAAAGGATCAGTGATGTTCAAGCTTGATAGATGGACCTCCAGTTGAGTTGCTACTACTTTTAAAATTATTTTAC
This sequence comes from Pelobates fuscus, assembly GCF_036172605.1. Classification (NCBI taxonomy): domain Eukaryota; kingdom Metazoa; phylum Chordata; class Amphibia; order Anura; family Pelobatidae; genus Pelobates; species Pelobates fuscus. Next base: position 251,847,508 of record NC_086322.1, read on the forward strand.
CCAGAAATGGTTGGATACTGGTCTGTAATCAGCCATGCAGTCTGGGTCTAATAAAGGTTTCTTCAGGAGTGGTTTTACCACAGCTTCTTTTAGAGGATCTGGGAAGTCTCCCGTTTTTAGTGAACACGGCACCATTTTTGTGACAGCTGGGGCGAGTGTTTCAATGCATGCGGATATAAGCTGAGTTGGAGCAGGGTCTAAGTCACATGAAGTAGGGTATAACTTTTTTTTTTTTTTTTAATTCTTTATTTTTTCGTGCAAGAGTTAATATTACAAGCTTTCATGCTTTGCCACAACAGCAGTAGCATGTACCAGATTAAAACAAGATTTTACAATTGTGGCACAGGATACAGTTGCACATTTTTTTTAAGATAGTCAAGAAGGATTAAACGTTAGGGAAAGGTAGGAGTAGATAAACATGCTAAGACATCGCTTTATAGATTTGAGTCGAGAACAAATGGTTCAGTGCTTAGTGTGTTAAGACATAGTAAAAAGGAAACAGAACAGGTCTGATATACTACCAATAGTTAATACATAAGATAGGAGCAGTGGGTAAACTAATGGCATGCTTAATAAACTTGGGTCTTGTAAAATTTCGTTCTGTGACGTGATACAGGTGAAAAGGCTAGACAAAGTTTAGACCCGCTTACAGTTGTAATCAACATTAGCTAGTGTAGGCTGCTTAGAAAAATTTAACATATTTTCCCCACAATTTAGGCAGATTTAAATAGTCCAGCATGCATATGTGAGAGTTCAATTGGGGCACAGTTGGCTGTGTGACATCGGGTACCATGCCTGGTTTTGATTCCTGTTCCTCCTGGAGGACAGCCGATGCCTTGTTGGGACTGAAGTAGTCGGTGCGGCTGGTGTATTCTCATGCTGGGTGCAGGGCAGGTTCTCTGCTGTGAGGATCCAAGAGGGATTTGGGCGATGGCTTGTTTGCTTCTCCCTGTGCAGAGAAGCTCCCCGTGCAGTGGTGGTTGCGAGCTGCTGAAGCTTGTGCGTGAATTTTCGTTTCCCTGCCCTGAGGAGGGAGGAAATACCGGAACCCCGCTGGATGCTTCTGAGGGTGGCTTAACGAAGGTGGGTGGCTTGTTGGGGTTCGAGGGTGCCTGTGGGTGGAATGCTGCAGTAAGAATCTGTGCTGCAGGTGTTTGCGGTCTTCTCGATGGACTGCCGCTGCGGGTAAGAAGTCTGTGCAGGCCCTGGTCTTAGCATTATCCCACGTGGCCTCCGCCATCTTGGCGTCAGAGCTTGTAGTGCGGCTCTTGGCGGCCTAGCTGTTTTGCCTTGTTGGTTTTGCGGATCTTGAGGGTGGGGACCGGGATCACCCCCCCGGTCCATAGGGGGGGGTATGGGGCCGGTTCCCTGCGGGCCTGACTTTGAGCGCTGGACGGCAGGCGGCAGGGCAGCGGCCGTCCGCCCCGCTCACCGCCGGAGTAGGCCTCGGTAATGTCAGTGAGGGATCCTCTTCTAGGGGACTGGAGTCCGTTCGGCCAGCCTCACCCTAGGTCCAGGGCTTTCTGCCCGCTGAGGGCCCCCGTTGCCGGATGGTTTTGGGCCAGGATACATGTTTTTTTAAGCCTATTTAGACTTAGGCTGCAGGAGCTGGTCGCACTGTCGACCATCCAGCTCGGCGGTCCGGCCCCGCCCCCCGTAGGGTATAACTTTTGCATGGTTATTTTAACTCCCTCTATATCCACATTTGTAAAAGTGGACCATAAACTGGGGCAATCTGGCATTCCATTGTAGTGGTTCTGGTGTGTTACAGTTTGACCTGCTGTGATAGAGGCTCGGATTGAGGAAATCCTGTCTCTGAAGAAGATCGCAAATGCTTCACACTTATCTTGAGAGAAGTTGGTGGGGATATGCATGCCTGCTGGTTTGCAGAGCCTTTCTACCGTGCAAAACATTTGCCTGGGTCTATTGTGGGATTGTGCAATTTCACGTGATAAAAATTAAGATTTATTCTGAGTTATCTTGAATTGATATTTATTTAGATGTTTGGTAAGAGCATCTTTATCCTCTTGATCATGTCTCCTGCACCACTTTCTTTCGAGTTTACAGCCTGTTCCATTCATTTCTCTGATGGTGCTATCAAACCACCTTGCATTGTTGTAGGTTTTGACAGTGCATAAGCCTGTTGGTGCAATGATTTCTAGGATCTTTCATGGTTTTGTTGTAGAGTCGGACTAAGGAGCTGGAGTCTTCACAGGTGTCCATTAGTTCACTTGGATCCATATATGATGTTACATCCAATGGCGTCACCCCTTTTAATGAGCAGTGTTTGACCAGGTTCTGAGGCTGGGTTCTGGGTGATTGTGATACAATGGAGAAGTGAATGAAGTGGTGATCTGACGAAACAACTGGATTTACAGTTACTGGTGACACTTCTAGTCCAGACTGGAGTACTAGATCAAGTGTATGACTTCTTCTGTGGGTGGAAGTGGCGACGATTTGTGTGAAGCCACCCATCAAGCTGAGGAGATCCTGCCCAAGCAGGGATACGGTATTATCAATCTAAGTGTTGAAGTCTCCCAATATAAGCCATCTGGGGTGTTCAAGGATTAAGCCAGCCAAAAGGTCTGAGAGTCCCTGAAAACAAATCTTCCCATCTCCTGGGGGTCTGTATATTAACAGTATCTGGAATCCTCTATCTAATGAGAGGCTGGCAGCTACGCATTCAAAAGATTGGGGTTTGGATGTGGGTGGACTGATATTGGTCTGGGATTTAAAGGACCACTCTAGTGCCAGGAAAACAGGGAAATAAGGGTTAATCCTAGAGGGACCTGGCACCCAGACCACCTCATTAAGCTGAAGTGGTCTGGGTGCCTAGAGTGGTCCTTTAAGGATGATTTCACAGAGATCATAAATCCACTTCCTTTGCTATCTTGTCTCGGGCGGTGGAACAGGAATTTCCTGGAATAGCTGCCTGTAGAATTGGCCCTGCATTTTCATCTAGCCATGATTCTGTAATGCATGCTAATTTACATGTTTCAATAAGGTCAGCAATAATAGCTCTTGTTTCTTATTGATCTGGCATTGCACATGATTGATCTGATGTGACAGTCTTGGGATTCTCTGCCACGACAGCCCCTGTGAGTCCCTTTGAAGATGTCAAGTGATTTTAGGGTAACCACTGGCGAGGAATTGAGTGCAGCGACCGCTTTTTGGGGGTCTCGGGAATACAGATATGATGTAGTATCGCTGATCATTGCCTCAGCAGTAAAGGAGTTAAAATTGCTTCTAGTTTTGTAGCGATGTTAGCAGTGGGGGCAGGTTACATTGCTTTGCTCTTTAGGATTCAGGAGTGAGGTGTGAGATTTTGCACTTCAGGCTGCATTGCAGATAACCGATAAGAGAGCATGCATGCAGGTCAGATTGCAGGAGTTCAAAACCAATGTGTTTTTGTGAATAGTTTTCAACAATTAGTTTTCTTGATGTTTAGAAATGAAATCTGAGCATTGCTGAATGGATGATCAAATCCAAAACCCAATTTACACTGGGGGGTGAGTCGGTTTTTAGTTTAAATGTACCTTGTTTGTGGTGGTCAGCTGAAGGTATCTCTTCCTGGCAGTAAGATGGTCCAGTGGAAGTATATTTCAATCCGTTGTGTATCAGTTTAGTAATGCCATCTGCTCAATTTCGGTAAATCCAGTTGTTTGATATGTGGAGTCGATATTGGTTCTTGAAATATTTGTGATGAATTATGAGTGTAAGGAGGTTAAAATTAAGATAGTTCCTGGAGAGGTCAGCAGCCTGAGTAAAGGGTGGCAGCTAGCAGGTGGGCCTGAAGATAAACCTAATTACTTGATGTCAACTATCCAAAATTATTATTATTATTAATATATATATATATATATTATATACACACACACACGCACGCGATACTTGAAAAATTAGAACATTGTGCAAAAGTTCATTTATTTCAGTAATGCAACGTAAAAGGGGAAACTAATATTTGAGATAAGACTCATTACATGCAAAGCAAGAAAGTTCAAACCGTGATTTGTCATAAGTGCGATGATTATGGCTTACAGCTCATGCACCTTTTTCTTACACATAACTTTCTATTAATTTGCTTTGATACAGCACTTAGGGAACATCCAATTTCCTTCGCAATTACCTTTTTGAGGCTTCCCCTCCTTATGGATGGTTTTCTGCACAACTGTCAGGTCAGCCGTCTTCCCCATTAATGATTCCTACGGAACCAGACTAAGAGACCATTTAAAGGCTCAGAAACCCTTTGCAGGTGTTATGGCTTACTTAGCTGATTAGAGTGGGACACTGTGAGCCTAGAGTATTGCACCTTTTCACAATATTCTAATTTACTGAGATTGTAAATTTGGAGTTTTCATGAGATGTAAGCCATAATCATCGCACTTATGACAAATCACGGCTTGAACTTTCTTGCGTTGCATGTAATGCGTCTATCTCATATATTAGTTTCCCCTTTTACGTTGCATTACTGAAATAAATGAACTTTTGCACAATATTCAAATTTTTCAAGTATCACCTGTATATCTCTGAAAACAGGAGACTAAGTAATCTAACCTGTGTGTTGAGTTCAATATACAGGGAGCACATGTAAATGGGTTGTAGAGTTAGGTCACAGAACTACAGGGAGTGAGGGGATCAGATGAAACAAAGATAGATTCAAACCTCGGACCACCTATATCCGCAAGCTTTAATAAACAACTGGGACAGGCTGACTGTTATATTTAGCTATGTTTCCATAATGCTTCTTTATAACTAAACACCTAAATAACAGTTTAGGGAATATACCCATAATAATACTATTATTCACATTTATATAGCACCAACATATTAAACCGCTTTTTTTCAATTGTAGAGGTGGAGAACTCAAACAAGTTTACAAAATGTGAGGATTTTGCAGTAGGCAGATACAATGTTGCCCAGGGACACCTATTGGTGATATGGTCTGAGTGGCATTGAAACCTGGGTCTCCCAGTTCTAAGGCCATGACATTACTGTTCTAACCAGCCAATATATACATTTGTATATATTACGTGTGACCCTTAAACACTCCTAAGTATGAGTGAGTGCATCTAATGGAAACACCCTTACATTGTGTAATGATTACCCAAATTTCAGATCTGTCGGGTTAGGGAGGGTCTATAAACTTGTAGCAGTTTGGAGGCCAAGTCATAGGTTAGTGTGTAAGCGGTCTGTTGCTGATCTTTGCACTATTTGTTTGTTTATATTTATATATAAACATTTTACAGGAAGAAGTTGGGGTGGAAACAGACGAAGATTACAACGTGACTATACCAGATGTGTGACATACTGACAGTTCGTCCTACAAGAGTTGACTATCTCCACTTTTGAATGTTGTAAAATATTTTGTACAGAGAGGTTAAGTGAAACCAAAGCAGACCATGGACCTGTGGTTTTTATCATTTCCATGACCATTTTGAAAGAAATCCAGAGAAGTTCATTTCTTCTTCTGTTTAAGACTTTTTTTTGCTATGAAGATTCCAACCCATCTGGAAACACACTGAATTCAAGAGTTCCTTAATTGTTTAATCAATTTTCAACAGGGCTACTAAAATGTACAACACTCACGTACACACTTGTTATGTATCCATGACATGCTTGATTTTTAAAATCAAAAAGCAATTAAGATTTGAAATCAAAAGTAAGTAAAGTATTCCCTGCTTGAAATGTTTAGATAATAGACCAATGTACAGATGGAAAATGTGGTTTGACTGAATATTTTTACCATAAAATGACTTTGGATGAATGGATTAATTATATTGGTTTGATGTAGTCGTCACACTACCACCAGAAGCTGTTTAAATTAAAAGCTTGTTGCCCTGGAGTAAATGAAGCAGGTACCCACCCCCAAATTACAGAGTTGGCAACCTACAATACCTAGATTGCCCTTTAAACTAAATCCATACACGAGATTTTAATTTGGCCAATGTCTTCTGAAGATCAGTATCTCCCATTACAGGAACAGGGAATCTTACACGAACAAGAGACTTTGTACTGAGTTTAGTTTTGTGTTGACTGTATATATTCTCTGTAAATTTTGTACTAATCTAAACTGATTGTAAAATAAATGTTGCCTGTTGCTGCTCTAATTGAAGCATGCCTAACAATACCTCTGTACAAATAGATATGTGTTGCAAAGCACCACAGAAATGGGTTTAGGCTCTAAGCTGTAAACCGAAAAAAAACTAAAACCGTTGCACTGGAAAGTTGTTTTTTTTTCCCAATTTTAGCCTAAATTTTGCAATTCAAATTTCAGTTTTGCCCAACTCACTATTCACACCAATTTAATTCAAATGTTTTGAATACAATGAAAATACATTGAGTAAATAATTTTATTGAAAAATTCCGTACATACAAAAGCCAGAATTTTTCACTTTTTGAATAACCTTGCTTGTATAAGTCATAAGCACCATCTGTGTAATACACGTTGAGCTGAAAGAGTGCATGTATTTGCTTTCATGAGATGCACATTCGCCTTTTCAGAATAAATCCACTGCAGAACGGACGTAAAGAAACAGCAGGGTTCAGACCGTCGCCAAGATTTTATATTTCAAAAGAAAAGCAACATTTATTTGTGTTGAATATACAAGCAGTGTTTATGTCGCCACTCGTGTTTATTTTTGCATTTAAAGTTTTTTTTACTTAAATCCTTTAGGACTGTGGACGTACTAGGTATGTCTGACAAAAATATAGCTTACCCGATTGCTGCTGTTCCCCCGCCGGTGATCGGTGTTGTGCCCGGTCTGGGGGGACTGCCTGACAGTCCCCCTAGGCAAATTAGGCCCTGCGGGCCATGTGATCGTTTTGAAAGAGCGATCACATGGCTGCAATAGGCGTCCATAGTGCTGCCTGGCTAAACTGACAGGCAGTCTCCCTGCATCTGTAAAATAAAAAATAAATCAAAATATAATTGTGTGTGTGTGTATGTATGTATGTATGTGTATATATTATCATACGAAGTGTATTTTTATATTAATATAAAAATACACTTAGAATTAAATTACACACGTGTGTGTGTGTGTGTGTGAATAAATGTAAAAATTATATATACCGTATTTATTGGCGTGTAACACGCACTTTTTCTCCCTGAAAATAGGGGGCAAATGATGTGTGCGTGTTATACGCCGATATACATATTTTTTGCTCCATAAGACGCACTTTTTTTTCCCCTCAAAAGTGAGGGGGAAAGTCTGTGCGTCTTATGGAGCGAATGTGAAGGTTTACTTACCTGTCTTGAAGCGTGGGCCAGTGTTCAGCGCGCACCGCGGTACTGGAACTTCAATTTCAGGTTCCGGTTTCCGGCGGGACTGAAAGGAAGTGCGCACTCAGTGTGCACACTTCCTTTCAGTCCCGCCGGAACCTGAAATTTGTAAAGATGGTTTTTATTAGTAATATCAGTGGATATCAACAACATTGGGACTCGCAAGTCCCCTTTAGTATTTCTTATACTATGGTATGTGCACAACAGGTGCAGGAATAAGGTTTAGCAATGGTGAGTAAGCTGTTGGGCTCATCTGCCCTTATACTTGTCAATAATTTAGGATTCTGTTTGCCTTTAAGAGTACTCTACGTATCTGTAGGTAGCGTATTCCCTATAGCAAGTAATCAACCTTGAGACTCCTTAATCCCTTAAACCATAATATCCTATCTATCACTTATACCACCTGTGCGGTATTCAATTTCAACAGATGTGAGCAATTATTTGGGCTCGCAGGCCCGCATAGTTGTCGGACATTCAGGTCCCTCTTGGTATTTATTAACTGTTATGTGAGTATATTTCTCTGGTGTCGCGTGTGTGTCAGTATCTGTCTGTAGTGTGAACAGTCCGATCCCTCTCAGGTATTCTTCGGGGCGTCAGAGAGCTTGTGTATTGTGTCCCCGATTAGTCTTGTGGCAACCTATAGTCTGCTTAATAGTCTTTTCTTGTACCGCATTACTATTGTTAATCAGAGCGAATTTTGTCTGTGCCTCGTACTATCTGTGGGTTGTTAAGCAAGGTTGTTGTCCGCTGCGTCTATGTTTTACCTTAGGGCTGGTCTTTCGTATGTGTCGCACGATGTGTAGTGTGCAAGTTGAGTGTGTGATGTTGGTTAGCATGTTCGGTTTGCTGTCATCTTGTCGCTGGTGGGACGTTGTGAAATGTCACGTGTCTAGCTTGTCTCGTCTCCTTTCTTGTGTGTCGTGTGGTTCTAGGTGTTTTGTCTGTGCGTTCGTTCAGTGTCGCGGAACCTGAAATTTACGTTCCTGTACCGCGGTGCGCGCTGTGAAGCCGGCCCACGCTTCAAGACAGTAATTATGGGACACTATGGGAGGGGGGGGAGAATACTATGGAAAGGGGGGGGACACTATGGGAGGGGGGGGGGAATTTCCTTCTTAAAATGAGGTGCGTGTTATACGCCTATAAATACGGTACTTGTATATGCAATTTAATTATTCTAACTGTAAGTCCATAGAATAGCTAGCACTGTATTTAACCGTGTAACTTTCCATGACACCCTAAAACCTGTACTTGGGGGGGGGGGTACTATTTTACTCGGGAGACTTCGCTGAACACAAATATTAGTGTTTTAAAACGGTAAAACATATCACAGCGATGATATTGTCAGTGAAAATGAAGTTTGTTTGCATTTTTCCTACACAAATGGCACTTTCACTGATTATATCATTGTTGCAATAAGTTTTAATGTTTTGAAACACTAATATTTGTGTTCGGCAAAGTCTCCCAAGTATAACAGTACCCACCATGTACAGGTTTTAGCGTTTTTTTAAAGGTACAGGGTCCAATATAAGGCTTGATTTTTTTCCTTTTTACATTGAAATTTGCCAGATTGGTTATGTTGCCTTTGAGAGCGTATGGTAGCCCAGAAATGAGAATTACCCCCATGATGGCATACCATTTGCAAAAGTGGCTACTAAAAAAGACTGAACATACCCCATTTGCAATACCTTGGGTTGTCTACTTTTATTAAAAAAAAATTATATATATATACATACACACACATGAAAAGGTGTGTTTTTTTTGTTTTGTTTTTTTTAAATTTAAAATAATGGTATCTTTAGAAAGAACTATATATGGGTGGGTACAGTAAATGAGCAAGAGGAAAATTACAGCTAAACACAAACACAGCAGAAATGTAAAAACAGCCCTGGTCCTTAACCGTAACAAAATTGAAAAACGGTCTGGTCACTAAGGGGTTAATATATCTGTTTAGTTCCACTCGGTCAGGGGTAGGTAAACTTCGGCACTCCATGTGTTGTGAACCTATTCTTCCATAATGAATGCTTTTATACCCAGAATACTGGCAGAGCATCAGGGGAGATGTAGTGAACAACATCTGGAGTGTTGAAAGCTGCCTACCCCTGCACTAGGTGGGCAATACCTATGTAAAAGCTGTAATAGGTAGCTTTTGCTTTAAAGGGGTAGTCTAAGCATTATAACCCAATGCTCAATGGAGACATTCTTTACATTGCTGCAATTTTTAGCAGTAGTAAGCTACTAATGCCTTCAGGGTCCTTACACAAATACCTAGAAGCAAGATTAGACTGATTTTAATTTTTTCTATTTTTATCATATCTACTGTATGTGACAATATTTTTGTTTTTATACTAGCATTTCAGACACTGCAAAAATACTGTGTACTGTCTAAAGCTTTTCATTTACCAAATATCTTTATATAGGGTGATATGCATATATGCTAGCTATGCATCCCTTGCTTCAAATACACATTATACTAAAATTGTGCTTGATGTTTAAAGGATCACTATATAATCCTTAGGTCTCCCCCTCTTGCTGGGCTGACGGGGTTTAAACCCATTCAGCTACTTATCTTTATCCAGCGCTGGGCTCCCTTGGCGTTGGTGACCTCTCCTCCCCCTCCTACCTCAGCTCCTGAGTGGAGCCGAATGCGCGCTTTAAAAACGCCCATAGGAAAGCATTTGTCAATGCTTTCTTATGGACGTTCTGCATGCTCAATGCGATTTTTGCATTGAGCGTCGGGGAAGCACCGCTAGCGGCTGTCAGGCAGACCACTACTAGAGGCTGGATTAACCCTGCAATGTAAACATAGCAGTTTCTCTGAAACTGCTATGTTTACAGCTGCATGGTTAAAACCTATAGTGGTCCTTTAAGGGATTAAAGCAGAACTTCTCCTTCACCATTAGGTGCATTATTTTTGTCCACATTTAGACATAATTCATTGGCTGAAACTGACGCACTCAACCAATGGCTTCCGTCCAAACATGGACAGAATTGATATTGCTAATCCATTACTACTTGAGCAGTAATTGAAGAGGTACTGGGTTATGGACACCTGGGAACTCAGATGGGTGTTAAACAGTTTAACTGTTTAGTTTGATTTTAAACTGTGATATGGCACCCCTCAATGCAGTGGCCAGGTTGCTTGGAAAGGCTTTTAAGTTAGCGTATCACTTTCTTCAAACATATACACGGTCAATTTTAGCGCAATATGAAAAAAGGACAAACTTAAATCAACCCTCCTTGCGTTGCCTTCCTCTAGTAGATAAGGGGTGAAACATCTACTTGTCAGTAATTGACTCTCCTTGCATTATAGATTCACAGTCTTATGCGTAAGCATTTTTCAGTGCTTGAGGGGGAAGGGAAAAAAACATATATATCCCCTTTAAACGGACTTTGCAGTGGGCCCAGATCCTTTAATTACTATATATTTACACATGAAAGCAAGCTATAAAGTTTGTTAGACTCGCTGTCCCTTTTTATTAACTTGACATATATGTGTTTCCAAAATTCATTGGTTAGCACAGGAATGCAGATTAAACAGGAGAAGGCACAAGTATGTGAGCACTAATCAGGTGGGCTCCACTCTTTACCATTAATACAGACAGAAACCCAGGCAATCTGGTTCTATCAAATGCAGTTTCTTCAAACAGAAATGACGTTTTGACAAATCTTTATTAAGCTTGGTAAAGGCTCTTCTAAGGGTGAATAATGTTTGAAGAAACTCCTTTTGCTTGAACCAGGGTTCCTAGTTTGTATCGATTTTATTTGCTCAGATAAATTATTTCACTGACAAATCTTTTATAACATAGAACAGATTACATGAAAGTCAAAAAGGCATCCACAGTATATTCCTGAGCAGAATGATAGGAGTCACATATAAATGCAGCAGATTTCAAGGCGCTCTGTTTCACATATCAACCAAATCCATTGAATAAAATATTCTAGCAATTGTGTCTTACACACAAAGGTGTAGGCATAGGATAGAGAAGGAATCCATAATCATTCTACTATAACATTTTTAAACTTTATGCATAAACACCAATTCCCCGCCCCATATATATATATATATATATATATATATATATATCTTTTCTGGTGGTTCTGTTATTTGGAATGGGATTAAAACAAGGGCCAGCAACCTTATAAGACCACCCAGGATGCCATAGGGGGACGCAAAAAATGAGCATGTGTATCTGAGAGGGTGCATGTGTGGGTCAATGAGCATGAATTGATTCCTTTGAGATATATTTTTTGTCTTCTTTAAAATAATGTTGAGTTTTTTTATTTTTTTTTAATTTAAGTGGTTTCTAAGATTATGATTGTGTGTGTATATTTAAAAAGATGTCTATATACTATAAGCATTCTTTTATAAAGTAAACTTAGAATATATACACACATAATGCACAAAGACACCACGTACACAAAGATCAAATGTAACAAGTGCTTCATGTACCTACCCACAAAGCAGGTGCCTACTCTGCCAAAATATATGATTAAGGATGAGGGGTTTGTGTAGCAAGGGAGCTATGTACTTAACGTGCTTTTCCTGCACAGCTCCCTCATGTGCCCTATGACTCTCCCAGACATCATAAATAAATCTCTTGCATGAATGTGTGTCAGTGATTGCGTATGTGTTTAATAGTATAGATCCCTAATTTGGTATTCTTAAATATGGCAATCCCACAAAAGGATACTAAAATTAGGGAGTTTTCTACTAAACTACTGAAGGAGCAAGAGAAATTGTCTTTTCTTAATATTGATCTTTTAGTTGTTTAGTAGATAGCACCCTTAATTTGGTATCTTTCATTATGTATAGCTACCCCACATAATGATACCAAATCAGGAGGCCATCTACTATTCTTCATATTTTTTAGCTATGGTGTTCGACATTCATTTGCAGACATGTCATCTAGAAAAAGGTTGCTGACCCCTGCCTTAAACTGTAGTGGCATTTGTAAGAAGTCACATACACACACAATGTCAGATGTTCAAGGACAGCCCAACATATAGCTTTGTTAGATTAGAATATTAACTATAGATATTATTGGTTTGTGCTGATCTAAAGACAATTTCAGATTACAGAGTCACTTTAACAGGAATATTCAAACGTTCACTAACTATCAAGACAGAGCCTTCACCAATATGGGACAGTATATCTGCTTCTTTTTAATAATCCAAATGTTGTTTGAATAAAAAGCCCCTTTGGCTGTAGGCAAAACACAAAGACAAATATATACATCTTAAAAAGGCTTTAACTACTAATATTAAATAACACACAGTGATCAGAAGTATATTTCCAGGGAAATCTGTGCTGTTTTTGCGTCAATTATGAGAAGAAAAAAAAAAAGTTTCTTTACAGAAGTAGCAGAGAAATGACAAGGCCCATGTGGCACAAAGCGAGGTCCAAGAGCTGGCCAGTATATATTGATGAGAATCTCTATAATAGAGGAGATAACAGGCCTTGAGGAATGGCACCACTAAGCAGACACTGGCCATGTTTACTTATACTGCTCAGATGACAGGCAAATGCCCCATTTTATAATACAAATAACATCAGCTCTGCGTCACTTTAAAGTCATCTGTTTTGAGAGCCGCGGTATGTTGTGCTGGTAACTTCTTGAACGTAAGAGTCATTTCTTCCTAATAAAGCGGATGCTTTAACTGATGCAGAACTCTCATTACGATACCATGTAGTGTCTGATAAAAGAAATGAAAAATAGAAAATTAACAAATGTTACACAGATTGAAAAGTCATAAAAGATGACATATGTTTATCTCCTGCACAAAACATAATCTAAAATATTTGGCAACATTCTTGCACTGGGTTTTGCTTTGATGGAAAGTACAAAGTGGCCTATGCCACAGGACATTATTATTATTGCCATTTATAGAGTGCCAACCGATTCTGTAGCATATGCCAAGAGACCCAACATCATCTCTTTTGAAACAGCAAATGCAGTCTTTTTTAAAAGGCAGAAATGTAACGGGAGTCCATCTCTAAAAAGATTTACCCAAAAGCATGTATCGGCCTTCTATCATTACTATTCATGAAGCTACTGTAGCTCTATAAAACAAATTCAATGGAAAGCCGCAAGGTCTCAACTTGGCTTTTACTTTTCTGTTCCGTCATCATGGCAATACAATGTTCAAAAAGTATACCCCTAGGCTTTTACTGAGAAACAGTGAAGGGCTCTGTGGATGTGTGTTGTATACCTGTGGCTTGCAGTGTTCCTCGATCCAGCTAAAGACACATGCTGACAACTCCTGGAAACTATTTACAGAGATTGAGGCATTAAACGTCTGAAACAGTGAGTCCATGATACCCTGAAATACACTGAACTTCACTTGGTCGGACAACTGGTCAGTGCCTTCATTAGGGTTGCTCTGATGAGCCTTGACAATCTGTTCATAATTTCTGAAAGACAAGAATTATTAACAGGCATTACTGAGAAAATAAGCCTATCAAAAGCTACAACAGTGTTACAGAATCCAATCTGAGCATCAGTAAACTGGCCCATCTAATCTAGCTAGTTCATTCTAGTTTCCTGTTTCAGGACAGCAATGTGAATCCCAAGCTTTTAATTATTATTTTTTTTAACTCTTCCAATGTATTACTCTCCAACACAACTCCTTATTGACTATTCCCATAATTCTACAACTTCTGTAAAACATAAATCACGTTAAAACGCACCAGCAGCTTTCTTTGTATAGAAATGTACAACTTCAGTTAGAGGAGTCCCCGGTATAAATAGTCAAATCGTGTAACAACTGGCTTTCGACTTAGCGGTGTCCTGCTTGGCGCCTGCCACATCACCTACTGTTGGAGGCTCCTGCAACTAAGTTAAACTCGGCCATGCAGGGTTGCAGCTTGCATAAGAAATGAAAGCATATACATCCCGCACTACCTGTTGTAAATACTTTTGTTTGCTTATATATTTGTCCGCTCTCCCAACCCGAGCTCTGGGACTGCATTATCGTTTCAGGGTACCATAGCCCAAATGGCTGTTGTGACCAATTTCTCATGCTGTGAAACAATAAATACCACTTAACAGGGGCTGGGCACGGGGCCTATGCAGACACTGTCCTGATCTGGACCAGACGCCCTCCTACTACCCACTACTATGCAACGGTATATTCCTCAAATTGCATAATGGGCACCAGTGACCCGATGCAGCCCTAACGACCTAACACAGAGATCCAGCTTATCTATACATCTGGTCCACGGCTGCTGTCAGGTTTAATGCTCATGAAAAGTGCCCAGGCCAGGGACTAGCATAAACCCATAGTTCCCAATAGGATCTCACTATACTATCCCACCCAAGTTAGAGCTTGTTCTACACTACAGCAACACAGGATCGATATGCCTGGTCCTGTGTTTACTGCAAAGAGCGAATGATTCCTCTGTTACCTTTGTTATCTTCAATGTAATGCCATACTGTGAATGTCATGTTACACCATTCTATCACTTAATGTATGCCTGGAATTATCACAATAAAATAAAGAAATGAAATCAAATATCAATTGAACAGGAAGGATGATTTCCAACTCTGCTTCACTTAAACTCCAGAAAGCAAATTAGCCTTCCTGGGCAGTGACATAGTGTGTGTGTATATGTGTACTTAATACATGATCTTACGATTTCATTATCTTCAAGGCCATAACCTCTTTCCGTAATGTGGATACTTCCTCTTCCTGTTTCTTCTTCTCCTTGTGCAGAAACTGGATATAATCTATAGCTACGAAAGACAGATGAAAAATCTATTCTTAAGATTTGCCACATAAGCAAGTTCAAATGTGCAGCGACCCAGTGGGTGATCTAAGAAATTGAGGAAGAGAAATTGGTAGGAAGAGGGGGAGGTAGGCAAAAACTTACTCTTCTGCAGAACAACAGCCTTGCTCAGTTTTTGAGTTCCGATACAGCAGTCTTGCTGCTGGCAAGTTGGCACAATGGTCTGCAAGTCGTCATACCCTTTCTGAATAATAAGCAGAACAGTAAACCATTTGGTGAAATTAGTAAAAGTGACTTAATCGTATCAATATGAAGCATTTCATGGAATATCCGCAGTAAATTCATACAAATAAATAAAACCTTGATTACACTTGGTAAATCTGGAAAATATTCCACTTCCACCTCCTTCGTCCAACTCATTAGCCCAGAGAAGCTAGAGGTTACCTTTATTTGATCACAAGTGGTGCTGCAAGCGGGGTTCAACAAGCAATGGGACATAGACGCAGCAGTCTGTTACTTTATTTGAATCCTACTGTTCTGCTTTGTAGCACAACTCTGTTGTAATGTCAGCAATGTCATTATGTGCATCGCTTGCCACCACCTCTTCATAGCTCGCCAGTCCAGATTCAGAGGAAAGGAGCTTGTGCCAGCTTCCCTACCTGCAGCTCCATCAAACTCTATATTAGTCCTCAGCCTGCCACATAAATGACTGGCACTGATGGTCCATTATCAAAATTATGATTTCTCAGAAATGCTAAGTAAGGTGGACCTGTCATGATAGCAAATGTATACAAATTTTATTTAATTCAAAAACTCAATTTAAAAACATGGTCCCTCCACCTGTCAATCAAGCATTGGCACATACATCTGTGTGTTCATAATGGTGCAAAGGAAAACGAGTATCTGTCTGAATGATGTGGAGACCTTTCAAATGCTAAGGTATAAATTTATGAAAATTTCACAACAAAGTCAACTAGGCATACATAGACTTTGAGCTTCAAATCCCGGATTTTCTTAAATTCCTACCTTAATGGCATCCCTTCTTTTCTGCTCTGCTTGCGTGTGCGCCCGCCTGCGCCTATCTTTGTAGGCATCTTTCAGACTCTCCTGACGATAATCACTGTCCTCGTCATCTGAGGTTGGGGAACAAGCATTGTCGATCATGCAGCGTGCTACGGGCGAGGGGACACATACATGGATGCCATTGTCACACCCAGTAAAGTTGCACCATCCCTCACTTTATTTATGGAGTCTATGAAGTTATCCTTTAAACCAGTACATGTTTTCATTATTGGGCCAAAAATCCATATGATTTGTGTGTCATAGTAACACACAATAATAAAATGAGACAAAACAAAGCTCTATTCTAATGAACCACACCAGAAGGTTAGGATTTCTTTAAATACCTGGCAATCAATTTCACACAATATTGAAGAAGAAAAAAAAAAAGTACAATCAGGTCACTTTGCATTATTGCACATTGTCAACATGCACAGAGTACTCTCAGCTATAAGAGTGGCTCAGAATTGCAGCGTTTTTTACAAAATGCTGCAACAAAAACATCCCTTCAGAGCTGTCGATCAGGCAGCCAAAAATGTTTGGTTCTGGCTGCTTGATATAAATTTTGTCCAACTTGTGGACACAAGCTGCATACACAAACTTGGTAGGAGTTATTTTTCCTCCCTAGAGAAAGAGCCGAACTGCACATCGTGGCTCTGTAGATAGGGATGTAGAGCCTAGGTCACTAAACAATGAACGGAGCTATGTGTAAAGATACAGCAGCAATATTGAGTAACAAGCTAGATTAGACAGTTTTGAAAATAACAAGCTAAAATTCTAATAAAACAAAGATGCAGTCTTTACCTGTATTAGGGACTGAAGAGGCACTGGTTGAGCCAATGCTGTTTGCTCTGGACACTATACTACCCTTCCGCTCCATAGTATAACCTGTTAAAGAGAAAGAGATAGGTATGCAGGAAACTAATAGGGGCTATATATTAGTATTATCTAACACAATATCCTGTTTTGAATCGAAAACAGACGAAGAATAATTTTTTTGTGTTTGCACCAAGTCTGATTTGGCTAATTATTTTTCAACATTTTAGCATGTATATCATATGACTTTTGTCCAATCCAGTGCTTCTCATAGAGATGCATTTCAGCTATTGTCCCAATCCCCAATCCAATGCTTCTCACAGAGAAGCATTGCACATATACACAGCATCTGGTGCCTGTATACTTTGCAAACTGTCTTGGAACATCAAACACAATAAACTGCTCAATCTATTTTAGTCAAAAACCCCTTAATGCCTTAAAATTGCCATTAGTGGTGTGGAAATTGCAAATGTAAAAAAGTTTAGTCACTGGTTTAATTTGCAGTGCTGCACTGGCTGCACCTATGCCCCACAGTCACCTTATAAAGATGTAGTGATTTTTCTGCTTACACAGTCATTAACTATATAATGCATTGGAAAAAAAATTGGTCCATTCTGGTTTGGAGTTCATTTTTGTTCACATTTTTGGCAATAATAATGTGTACATAATTAGTGGAGCTTATGAAAAGTCATACAGTTTATTTTTGGTAGTTACAGGCCACAAAGTCAAGGAGTAAATACAATTTCAACGTGGAATGACTATAGATTTTGGTATGTTTGTCTTCTAAGCCATCACAGTAAATTTGTGTTTTGTTTTTTTAACATTCACAGATATAACCAGTCTGTGTTACACCAATGTGTATTTCATAAACCTGTTGTGTACTATTTCTGTACAAAACAACATATTTTATTTAGCTACATCTTCTGAATAAAAAATGCACTCAATTTATGCCTTTACAACTATACTGTGAAGCTACAATGCCATTTAAAAGACATGACTATTAAAGTTTTTACAGTTAGAATTTTGATAGATGGATTTGATGGGGCATTGTAGCTTATTGAGAATTCTATTTACTCAATAAATGCATACCATTTGTAAATGTAGCCACCAGTGGGTATGTCATATGTCATATGTCTATAGTTTGAGCCTTATAGTACATCCATTTGCACCATTTTCTTTTGAAGTTTATGGTGTTTTATTTTTTGCCTTTTTTTACGTTTTACATGCACAATTTAGCGGTTTATTTTGTAAACTTGTTGTGCTACTGTAATTGAAATCACTAAATAGTGTTCAGCTATATCTCTTGAATACAGAATGACTCGCTTTGCATACCCTTGTCAATTTTGTGTAACAATACCAGGCTTGATTAATAACCTGCACAGTATAGTTTTTTTTAGGGGGAGAGGGGTTTAAGTTGCAAATCTTTTAGGGTAGGACAACCATGATGGAAAAATTCTGTCATTGGTAGAAAGGGAGGGTTTAACCCCTTAAGGACACATGACATGTGTGACATGTCATGATTCCCTTTTATTCCAGAAGTTTGGTCCTTAAGGGGTTAAGGTAAACAATGCATGTTTACAAATAAAAAATAAGCTGGCTGAGGAAAAACAAGCAGTCTAATATTCCAAAACAAAATATATTTAGTGAGAAACGTTTCCAAGACTCACTGGTGCTTCAATTCACATTGTGGAGTGGTGTTATACACATAAGTATTGAATATGAATTAATACATTTCGTCTCTATCACTCACAGGCACAATCTGCATGTAGACCATTTCCTCACCCAATGTCTACTAACACCAACACCCTCAATTCACAGTAAGAGGTTCTGCTTTTTCGGTCACTTGTTCCATTAAGGATGCAAGGGTTACGCAGGGCCCCTGCTGACTGGAGATCTTTGCTGAAGGCCACAGCCCAACATATAAACTTAATTTTTGCTGAAAAGTAAGCCCACCAGCACTGTGCACACTTTCTACTCAAGCTTATAGGATTTATATTAAGGAGAGTCCACCAAGTAAGTTGTTATAGTGCCTATAATTAAAGGAACCCTAGTTTTATGGTTTATTATTATTGTTTCAGTATCCCTTGATGGTATTACTTTCCCCGTAATACAAACTTCATCGTATTCTGTCTCTCTAAGATAGAGAAAATAGAGAAACAGATTACACTGACATACACCTGACATAACAAAATTACATTGCCTTGAATTCCGTTATTTGAAACTGAAACGTTTCCAATTCTCCAAATGACATACATGAAATATTAGTTTGGAATATCAGATCTCCATATTTTGTGAAACACAAGAGTGCTCTGTGGTATCAGGCTTTGCCTGAAAAGTGCATGATATGGTTGCATTTGCATGCTGGTAAAATAAATCAATTAATAGCTCATAACTCCTTGCGGTCATTAATTGGTTTTATTTCAGCAGTATATGAATACTGCACATGACCAGGCCTGTGTTCCATGGTCAGCCTTAGAGTATGGCTTATTCATGTTATTCCCACAGGAATATGTTGACCCGATCTGACAAATTTTGATCAGTATCTACAATAGAAAGTAAAGGATAAATAACCTTCTGTCAGGACTTACCGGTTTCTGCCATATTGTCACTGTATGTATTCTCAGACTGATGGATCATACCGGTGAATAAAAAAAGAAAAACAGGAACGTTGATAAACATAAATAAATGTTAAATCAGACAGCAGACTGAGTGAAATCACATTCTGAGAATTCTATCAAATTCTGAGAATTCTAATAAATAACTGCTACTTAATACAGTAAAATTATACTATACTATGCCCTGTATTGGCAGTTTTTAACTGCCGGTAGTTTATGTAGCATATTCACATAAATATGTATTTTCCGCATACTTAACCCCTTAAGGACACATGACGTGTGTGACACGTCATGACTCCCTTTTATTTCAGAAGTTTGGTCCTTAAGGGGTTAAACATACTAATTTTTTGCTCTGATTAATTTTGTTATAGCTTCAAAATGTACATACCGTACATTGAAAAGTGCTTGATTAGACACATAAACAAGAAGTTAGTAACCCTGTTTAAATAAAGTTTTGTTTTATAATTCCTTATCAGGCATTAACAGCCGCACCACCCCCCACCTCTATGAACCTGCTAAATAAGCATTAACTTACCTGGAATCGACCACCAATCAAAGTTTTCCTCACTATTTTCCATACCCTTATCCAATGTCACTGCTTCTTTCTCTGTGGACCAATTAAATGCCTATCATTAAAAAAAGCATTTGATTGGACTTTTCTCACCAGCTCACAGCGCATGTGTGCACTCTGAACCATTGAGGGTGGGGGAGGAGGATAAATAAGGAAGGGAGGGAATTATTTAAAAAAAAAAAGAAAGAAAATAAGTGTCATTAGAGGGACACAGGGAGGGAGAGCAGAAAGGAAAGGGGATTAAAAGTTCAAATAAAAAAAGTGCAGTTTTTGCACAAAGACTCCTTGCTCCATGACCACTTCTAAAAGCAGAAGTGGTCATGATGGTTGAACTAACCCTTCAAAAAGGAAAAAAAAATTTTTTAAATACTAATAAATGCATATTTTTAATATTAACTTTGTTATTCAAGTGCATTTAAAAAAAATATATATATTCAATTTAGACTTTTCCCTGTCTGTTAGTCTGTCTAGCATCACCATATCCTAATTCTTTTCAGCAGGACCCTTTTACATAGTTTACATAGTTAGATAGCTGAAAAGAGACTTGCGTCCATCAAGTTCAGCCTTCCTCACACCTGTTTTTTGCTGTTGATCCAAAAGAGAAAAAAAAAAAAAAAAAAAAAAAAAAAAAAAACCCCAGTTTGAAGCACAATTTTGCAACAAGCTAGGACAAAAAATTCCTTATTGACCCCAGAATGGCAGTCAGATTTATCCTTGAATCAAGCAGTTATTACCCTACATTGAAAGATTATATCCTTGAATATTCTGTCTTTGCAAGTATGCATCTAGTAGCTGTTTGAACATCTGTATGGACTCTGATAAAACCCTTGATTGGTTGGGGTAATTTAACTGAACAGCGAATTGTGAAATCAAACTGCATTGGACTTAGAAATGTTATTTTTAATCATCTTTTGTTTTACGTACTGGAAAATATTGTATGTTAGAAAGAGGAATAGAACCTAGGATCTAGAACCTGGCAAGAAGGCTCTGTTAAAATTGCAATAATTGCAATTGTAGTTGCACCTGAAATCTTCATTGTATTTGTCATACAATTGCGCTATTGGTATATTTTTATGGTTTACATGTCAATGGACGATTCTCAAACTGCTGCCAACAGATCACATTAAAAGGAGACTGGAATCAATACCACTTGATCTTAATAAAGTGATTTTGGTGCAGAGATGCAGTCCCTTTTTTCGAACAATGTAAAACATTGCCATTTTAGAATATCCACAATGTTTACATTAGTCCAATAGCACGCATCTAAGTGGTATCAAACTGACAACCACTATGCGCTCTTCCTCATGAAGACCTCAGAAAATCGAAAATATTCATGTTTTGCGCCATAATGCTCCACGGGATGACACCGAACACATTAGATTCAATGCTTCTTAATGAGAAGGATCCGACTGGCAGAGTATGTTTGCCTCGCAGTCAGCAAGTGTTATTTAATATACTATAATGAAAAACTATTTATTTTTTAAATTAGTGGGGGTTTTTTTCTTTTTTTTTTAAATACATAGACATACCGGTATATAAACACACACAATATTGAATTAGTACATAATTTTGTACTGTACGGAAAGTGCACCATCTCATTACTAAATTACGACATTTAGGCTGTGAATATAGACTAACTACAGAATGTTTAGAAATAATTTATTTCTAAAATTTTGCCAGTAGGATTATAATTCACTGAAATATGGAGTTTAGTGAATAAAACCAAGCTGTATTGTGTTAACATTAATTCACTTTAGACAGCTTAGTTAGTGAAGAACATCTATATCTCTTGCAACAAAGCTAAAGTATTCTCCTCTAGCTTGGCAGGGGCTTAGGTGATTCTGATTTACATTACTATGTTATTATTTATATAGCGCCAACAAATTCCTTAATGGGTGGACGAACAGACATGTAGTTGTAACCAGACACGTTGGATGGACACACAGGAACAGAGGGGTTGAGGGCCCTGCTCAAACTGACCATGGCAATTTATATTATCATTTTATTATTTATATAACGCCAGCAAAATTCCGTAGCGCTGTACAATGGGTATATGTCATCAAATAACTGTTGTTACAATTTCCTATTAACTGTGGCAATAGCACAGAACGGAAAGTGTAGCACATATTTAAATGGACAGTATAAGCACCATAACCACTCCATCATAATGTCCCCGAACTGTATAACATGTAGGTTTTATAGTGATTTGAAAAAATAAAATATATATATATATATATATATATATATATATAGATAGATAGATAGAGAGAAATATGAAGGGGGAGGGTGCAGTAATGTAAACAATTGAAAGAATAATCTGAAGTTCTATTTTTTTAACACTGGACTGTTCTTTTAAAGCTATATTGATTAACAAGTATATAGATAAACAAACCTAAAAAATAAAGCTCTCCCTCCCCCTTAAGACTACAACCCCCATAATGCTTTGTCAGCCTTAAGCATCAAGGGATTTGTAGTTCTACAGCTGTTAAGCAATATATCTCTTGTCTCCCATGGTGTGAGGAGATACAGTGAGCAATACTTTCGCAATTACAGTGCATTAAATAGCACGATACGTGGAAGTATACGTAGAATCTTATGAAAGTAAAAAACGCAAATATAATAAAATAACCAGGTCAATATAGTGCAATAATAACAACAACTGTTAAATTGTTGGGGATGATGGGGATTTACGTCCTTAAATAAACAGTGAAAGGCCCTGTCTTCCTTATCAAACCCCGGCCTCCCCTAACTCCCCATGCCCCGGCCTGACTAATCGTCAGCATCCCCGAGCTGTCCTGTGAGGTCCCCCTTACTTTGCTCCATGAGTCCTCGGGTAGAGCAGACGCAGCTCCGGCTTCCGACATCCTTTTCCCAGGCTCTGAGAAGGCCTTAGGGTGGGCCAGCGAGAGGGCGCCCTCTAGTGTAGGGAGAGGGCAGGACAGAGCGATGAGGAAGAGGTCTGGCTCTGAGGAATAAATGTATTTTGCTGGCAGTATTGAGTATTCTAATGCTGGGAACGTTCTTAGTATTCATATTGTATATAAGCAGCTTACCTGTAAATTAGAGAGTGTTACAAAGTAGGAGCAACATTCTTATTATTTTTTGTTTGTTAGGAATGTGTAGATCCACCAATTTTTATTGAATGATATAACTGTGATATGCTGTAGGGAAGTACTATATGTTTCTGTGGAAAATAAATGAATCTCTGTAAGAACAAAATCAATGAATCAGTCAATAACTCCAAAGGGGCTGATATTCCAGTCTGTGTAATATAGATTCTGCACTATTATGTAACTATGAACTATGTAATATCATAGTATGTAATATCTTGGTATGTAATATCATAGTATGTAATATCTTAGTATGTAATATCTTGGTATGTAATATCATAGTATGTAATATCTTAGTATGTAATATCTTGGTATGTAATATCATAGTATGTAATATCTTGGTATGTAATATCTTAGTATGTAATATCATAGTATGTAATATCTTGGTATGTAATATCTTGGTATGTAATATCATAGTATGTAATATCTTGGTATGTAATATATTGGTATGTAATATCATAGTATGTAATATCTTGGTATGTAATATCATAGTATGTAATATCTTGGTATGTAATATATTGGTATGTAATATCATAGTATGTAATATCTTGGTATGTAATATCTTGGTATGTAATATCATAGTATGTAATATCTTAGTATGTAATATCTTGGTATGTAATATCATAGTATGTAATATCTTGGTATGTAATATCTTGGTATGTAATATCATAGTATGTAATATCTTGGTATGTAATATCTTGGTATGTAATATCATAGTATGTAATATCTTGGTATGTAATATCATAGTATGTAATATCTTAGTATGTAATATCATAGTATGTTATATCTTGGTATGTAATATATTGGTATGTAATATCATAGTATGTAATATCTTGGTATGTAATATCTTGGTATGTAATATCTTGGTATGTAATATCATAGTATGTAATATCTTAGTATGTAATATCATAGTATATAATATCTAAGTATGAAATATCTTGGTATGTAATATCTTGGTATGTAATATCATAGTATGTAATATCTTAGTATGTAATATCATAGTATGTAATATCTTGGTAGTGCACAACACAAGCACTAGAAAGATACAGGATAATATAGCTGCAAAGAAACTTCATGAGGAATAACTGTATACTGAAGCTCCCAGCCAGAGAGAGGCCAAATTATATTATAATCCTGCCCTAATGGCTGTAATTTGAGGTACGGATGGTTCCATGGTTAAGCAGACCCTTTCTGTTTGTTTTTGATACACATATTCCATGGTGTATCCTGCTATGGCTACAGATTTATATCTGCTTTCATTGACATACTAAGGGTGTTTGATGGGGTAGTCCAGTATGGGCAACTAGGAAGAATTGGGTACTATGTGGACAGTGCCCCCCCAGCTGCAATATGTCACTGGTTGTAATGTCTTCGGCTGCCTGTCTGCCAACTCCCACTGGATGTCTGAATACAGGTCAGTACAAACCGCTAGATTATAACTTGTTCATTAGCAGGAATATACAACAAACAAGAGATCATCCATTGACACTGGAAGTAATGTGTTTATGCTTACAGCAGAGAAAATGGTTATTTACAATGAGAAACATAAAGTTGAGGAATTATCTTTCAAATTCTGTAGATATGTATTTATATATTTAATTTTAAAGGCCTGGATGAATTTTTGGAAAAAAACTAATTTTCAAGGATATAAGTATATGAACAGGTTGTTGATCCAAGGTGAAACTGATCGCACTTATGGAGTGAATTAAGATTTTTTTTCCCCCTTTCTGTTGCATAATTGGTCATCAAATCAAATAGTTTATAGTATCCCTTTAACCCCCCCTCCTAATCCTGTAGCACCTCCCCCCGCACCCCCCACAACAATGCCACACTCATCCTATCGCACTAACCCAACCCTAATTCTGTCGCATTTACCTTCTCTCGCACTGTCACACTCGCCTCCCAGCCACATCGCACTCATCGTTTATCACTCTGTCATACTCACCTCTTTCAACATGCCACACTCACCCTATCACATTAACCCCTCCAATCCTGTTACAGTCATCCACCCCCAACCATGCCACACTAACACTGTCAAATAATCCTTCCCTAATCCTGTCACACTCTCCCACACCCATGCCACACTCACCCTGTCACCTAATCTGTCACACTCACCCCCTCACTCTGCCACACTATCCCTGTCACATTAACTCCCCTTAAAGGGACACGATAGGCACCCAGACCACTTCCAGAGAAATTGCAATGTTTACATTGCAGCATTAAGTCTGCCTCCAGTAACTGTTTACCAGACAGCCACTAGAGGAGCTTCCTGGATGTTAACAGATTTTTGATCCGCTAACTGAAGCTGGACGTATTCATGACATCCGGCGTCAGCTAATTCCCCAGGAAAGTATTGATTCAATGCTTTCCTATGGGGAGGCCTAATGCGCACAGCACTCACCTCGCATGCCCAGACATCCAGAGTCTCCCCCAGACATCCCAAGTTTTGCATGCGGCTCCCTGACACCCTCATATCATGTATAATATCCTGGAAATCACACACACAACCTGACATACAATGTATATCAGATTGTGTGTGTTGATTACCAGGATATCACACATGATTTGAGCCCCCTTTCCCTCATCCTAAGCAGGGGCTGGTGGGGTGCCGGCACTTTAAGAGCCGACTATTAGCTACTTCCTCCCTGCCTCACAGAGAGCCGCACAGGAGGACTGGAGGGAGGAGGCAGCATGGAGTCTGCAGAGCCACACAGCAACATGGAAGGAGAAGAGAGGCTGGAGTGAGCTGCCACTGCATGCTCACTCCCATCAGCCTCAGCCAGGACCAGAGCATCAAGCAAGCCACCCTCCAGGAGACAAAAGTAAGCTAACAGGAGTTTATCTAAATGTTTGTATCTGTGTGTGTGTATATCTGTATGTCAGTATGTGTATCTGTGTGTTTTTGTCAGTGTGTGTGTATCTGTCCGAGTGTGTATCTGTATGTCAATGTGTGTTTGTGTCAATGTGTATCTGTGTGTTTGTGTCAGTGTGTGTGTATCCCTATGTCAGTGTGTGTATCTGTGTGTTTGTGTCAGTGTGTATCTGTATGTAAGTGTATATCTGTGTGTTTGTGTCAGTGTATATCTGTATGTCAGTGTGTGTATCGGTGTGTTTGTGTCAGTGTGTATCTGTATTTCAGTGTGTGTATCTGTATCTATGTGTTTGTGTCCGTGTGTGTGTATCTGTATGTCAGTGTGTATCTGAGTGTTTGTGTCAGTGTGTGTGCATCTGTATGTCCGTGTATATCTGAGTGTTTGTGTCAGTGTGTGTGTATCTGTATGTCAGCGAGTGTGTCCGTGTGTATGTGCCAGTGTGCATATCTGAGTGTGTGTTTCAATGTGTGTATCTGTGTGTCAGTGTGTATCCAAGTGTGTATGTGCCAGTGCTTGTATCTGTGTGCCATGGTGTTCATACATGTTTGCGGGTTGTCTGTGTGGGGTGAGGGTGCGAACGCCTGGGGGTGAGGAGGGTGGCTCTGTAGCTGGTGAAACCACCTACCTGAAATGCATTTTTGCAAGTTGGGATGTCTGCATGCGCATTAGCGCCCGCTTGTCGATGGACATCGGAGGAGGTGGAGCCAAGTCCCAGCGCCGATGGACATGTTTTTAACCCTTTATTCACTGCTGCGTGGGGGGGGGGGAGGGGGAGGGGGAGGGGGAGAGAAGGCACTTATAGTATCTCTTTAATGCTATCACATTCATCTGCTCTCGCCCTGTCACACTCACTCTTCAAACCATGCCACATTCACCCAAACTATGAACAATAGTGCAATGGAAAATGGAAGGACAACCTCTAGAAGTGATCTCTGACTCTCCTGTCGCTCCGTTCTGCCTTAGACCTCTATGCCACTGGAATAAAAAACATTTCTTCAAGGCCAACATTAGCAAACATATAAATACATGGAGCATCCCTTTAATAAATACATATTTCACTTACTTGCTGGCTGCACTCAAAGAAAGAAGCCTTTAAGGGACACTGTGGGCACTCAGACCATTTCAGCTCATTGAAATGGTCTGGATGCAAACTCCCATCACCCTTAACCCTGCAGTGGTAATTATTGCAGTTTTTATAAAGAGGGACAGCCACTAGAGGGACTTCTGGAATTGAAACAGACTTTTGGTCCGTTATCTGACGCTGGACGTCCTCACGCTATGCATGAAGACCTCCAGCGTGAGATTTTCCCCATAGGAAAGCATTAAATGGCCTTTTGCAAACTTTTAATAAGCCACAAAAATAAGCTCTAAAAATAAAAAAATCTAAAACAATGACAACAAAAGCAAATTGAGGCATAGATTTCTCCCAGATACTGATGTTTTCCACCGTGGCCTATATGTAGCAGATATATACTGTCTTTGATATATCCAGAGCCGACATTTCTTCCTACATCTATTCAATGTAAGGCTGTACTGCAGTCAGGCTTTTTATAATAGGAGAACAAAGGTAAATCATTAAATCAGATCTGCAAATAGGCCCTTCTGTTGCTTAGCCAAGCACAACATTGTGGACTTTGAGGTCTTCAAACTGCGTATATTTCTTTCTTGGAAATAAAACAATAGAGGGATAGAAACTTAGTGTTCCTTGATTTGTCACTATTTCTATTTGAATTATCACCTTATCTGAGTCTTTTTTACTATACTTCGGTAAAGACAGTGCATTGTACAAATGACATACAAGGTCAGGAATACAACACTTAGATATTAAATATTTTTTTGAGAAACGAAGACATTACTGGATTATTTTCAGTAGTAGATTATTTAAAGGAACACATATTGTCCTGGAGTGGTTTAGGGGTCAAAAAAGTGTCCCTTCTTTCATACTTTTAAAAACCTGCCGATTTCAGTCAGGCAATTGTCCAGAGCAACTACCTTTCAAAAATTTCTCTGTGATGGATCAAGGTGCTGTTTTACGAAATAGCGCCCTCGGGGATGAGCTATCCAGGGATACAATATGTGTAGAGTTTACTATTAGAGATGTCCTGAACAGTTCGCCAGGAATTATTTGCCGGCGAACATAGCTTGTTTGCGGTCGCCGCGGCGGGCGAACATATGCGATGTTCGGTCCACCCCCTATTCGTCCTCATTGAGTAAACTTTGACCCTGTACCTCACAGTCAGCAGACACATTCCAGCCAATCAGCAACAGACCCTCCCTCCCAGACCCTCCCACCTCCATGACGAATAGGGGGCGGACCGAACATCGCATATGTTCGCCCGCCGTGGCGACCGCAAACAACCTATGTTCGCTGGCGAATAGTTCCAGGCGAACTGTTCGGGACATCTCTATTTACTATGTAAAAATGTATGTCTTTGGGGATATTTGGTTAAGGCGTCCTGTTGTCTGGAAGTTAATTAGATTAGCGCTACTTGATCTGCTTATCTCCCAGACGCAAAGGCGCCTGGGTGGGATCATCATTGTTCTAGTTAACGACCCACAACCAGGGGTCCATGTAAAATAAATATATGTGTTGAAACCTAATAAAGTATTCCTGTAATCACCCTTTCACATTTCATCTGGTGTTTGGGGAAAAGGCTATAGCAGGCTTCCCCAAACTCCGGCCCTCCAGATGTTTCTGAACTACAACTCCCATGATTTTCAGCCTATCTATTTCATTCATAGAATTATGGGAGTTCAGCAACATCTGGAGGGCCGGAGTTTGAGGAAGCCTGGGCTATAGTCACTTCAGCGCTTTCTTTTCCAGTGAGAAGGAACTTTGACGGTGTACTCAGTCAGAGTACTGGAGCTCCATCACACAAGCTGCATTAGGTAGTCTGTGATTGGACAGCCATTGATTGTCTGGTCTGGGTTAGAAGAGGAGGGATTGCAAAGGCTGCAGACGAGAGATCTGCAGCTTTACAGGTTGTTTTTAGATAGGAAAAAAATTATTATAATTAAATGCAAGCAAGTGTTCATTAGGGCTATATCTACTAAACAGTGTTTAGTTTTTATTTAGGTAGTGGAGTGTCCCTTTAAGTTTCAAATTCACTTTTAATTTCAGACAATTTTCATTTCTGTGAATAACCTTGGAAATATGAAGTAAAGTAAAAGTGCAGTGGACATATGTGTGCAATGAACTGAAGCCCCCTACTTTTTAATGACCGTACTCTGTATAAATGACCTTCCACTGTAGCTAACATTGCTCCTTTCACAGTTTGAAAACTCAATGATTTCAAGAGAATTCAGCAATTTATAAAGGTGCTAATTTGCTCTCAAAAAGACTGCCAAGAGTCTCCTGATTGCTTTGATTGCTTATGAAGCATCAGCTGCATAGTGTGGCAATTGCTGTGCATGTGCCATGCCTCACAATCATCTACGAGAAGCAATCTCCCAGTGTGCGGAATCAAGACCTTCTCATCACTGGATGAAAGGTTATTTAACCCCTTCTTTTTTTTAGAGAAAGGGAGGGGACAAAGCTGATACTCCCATGTTATAAATAAAAGTATGTATGTAAGGCAACATGAGCCAAATGGCTAATGATTTAGGTAAACTAGAAAAATGGTCAGAGTTGTGGCAACTGACATTTAATGTGGATAAGTGCAAAATAATGCATCTTGGACATAAAAACCCAAGGGCAGAGTACAGAATATTTGATAGAGTCCTAACCTCAACATCTGAGGAAAGGGATTTAGGGGTGATTATTTCTGATGACTTAAAGGTAGGCAGACAATGTAATAGAGCAGCAGGAAATGCTAGCAGAATGCTTGGTTGTATAGGGAGATGTATTAACAGTAGAAAGAGGGAAGTGCTGATGCCATTGTACAGAACACTGGTGAGACCTCACTTGGAGTATTGTACGCAGTACTGGAGACCGTATCTTCAGAAGGATATGATACCTTAGAGAGAGTTCAGAGAAGGGCTACTGGTTCATGGATTGCAGGATAAAACTTACCAGGAACGTTTAAAGGATCTTAACATGTATAGCTTGGAGTAAAGACGAGACAGGGGGGATATTATAGAAACATTTAAATACATTAACTCCTTAAGGACCAAACTTCTGGAATAAAAGGGAATCATGACATGTCACACATGTCATGTGTCCTTAAGGGGTTAAGGGAATCAACACCGTAAAGGAGGAGACTATATTTAAAATAAACAAAACTACCACAACAAGAGGATATAGTCTTAAATTAGAGGGGCAAAGGTTTAAAAATAATATCCGGAAGTATTACTTTACTGAGAGGGTAGTGGATGCATGGAATAGCCTTCCAGCTGAAGTGGTAGAGGTTAACACAGTAAAGTAGTTAAAGCATCTGTGGGAGAGGCATAAGGCTATCCTAACTATAAGATAAGGCCAGGTACTAATGAAAGGTTTTTTTGTTTTTTTTTAAATTGGGCAGATTAGATGGGCCGAATGGTTCTTATCTGCCGTCCAGGGCCGGCGCTACCATTAAGGCGGACTAGGCAGCCGCCAGGAGCGCCGGCTCCCGTAATGCTGCAGCCGCCCGAGCGCTCTGTAGAGCGCCTCAGGCGGCTGCAGCTTCGCCCGGGCTGGTGCGTCCATGAGGGCGCACCGCCCGGGCGCAGCATGAAGAGAGGAGCTGACAGGAGGGAAGCGCTCCCTCCTGTCACTCCCTCACTGTAGCGTGGCTGAGCCCTGTATGATCCGCCGGTACAGGGAGCATTTGTCTCCTGTACCCGGACGGACTAACAGGAAGTGAACACTGAGTGTTCACTTCCTTTTAGTCCGGCCGGGTACAGGAAACAAAAGCTCCCTGTACCCGCGGACAGTACAGAGCTCGGCCACGCTACAACATAGGTAGGGGAGGGTGGGGGGAATAAAGGGAGGGGGGGGAGAAATAAATGGAGAGGGAGGGGGTGGGAAATAAATGGAGGGGGGGAATAAATGGAGAGGGAGGGAGGGGGGCAGGAGAAATAAATGGAGAGGGAGGGAGGGGGGGAAATAAATGGAGAGGGAGGTGGAGGAGAAATACATGGAGAGAGAGGGGGGAGGAGAAATACATGGAGAGAGAGGGGGGAGGAGAAATAAATGGACAGGGAGGGGGGAGAAATAAATGGACAGGGAGGGGGAGAAATAAATGGACAGGGAGGGGGGGAAATAAATGGAGAGGGAGGGAGGGGGGGCAGGAGAAATAAATGGAGAGGGAGGGAGGGGGGGGAATAAATGGAGAGGGAGGGGGGAGGAGAAATAAATGGAGAGAGAGGGGGGAGGAGAAATACATGGAGAGGGAGGGGGGGAGAAATACATGGAGAGGGAGGGGGGGAGAAATAAATGGAGAGGGGGGGAGAAATAAATGGACAGGGAGGGGGGAGAAATAAATGGACGGGGGGAATAAATTGACAGGGAGAATCAATGGACAGGGAGGGGGAGAAGAGAGGGACAAGAGGGGGAGAAGAGAGGGACAAGAGGGGGGAGAAGAGAGGGACAAGGGGGGGAGAAGAGAGGGACAAGGGGGGGAAGAGAGGGACAAGGGGGGGAGAAGAGAGGGACAAGGGGGAGAAGAGAGGGACAAGGGGGGGAGAAGGAGGGACAAGGGGGGGAGAGAAGAGAGGGACAAGGGGGGGAGAGAAGAGAGTGACGAGGGGGGAGAGAGAAGAGAGTGACGAGGGAGGGAGAGGGGGAGAAGAGAGTGACGAGGGAGGGAGAGGGGGAGAAGAGAGTGACAAGGGAGGGGGGAGAGATTGACATCCATCACACACACACAATGCACCCCTTGCACACAGAAAAACACACAATGCATTACACACACAGACACACACACACAAGCAATTAAACCCTTACATACAATGCATCCCTTACACACACAGAAACACACAATGCATTCCTTACACACACTCAATGCACCCCTTACAGACGCACAC
The DNA here is from genome assembly GCF_036172605.1 of Pelobates fuscus. Classification (NCBI taxonomy): domain Eukaryota; kingdom Metazoa; phylum Chordata; class Amphibia; order Anura; family Pelobatidae; genus Pelobates; species Pelobates fuscus. Next base: position 251,879,500 of record NC_086322.1, read on the forward strand.
ACTGCATCCCGTACATACACAGAAACACACATTGCAGCCCTTACACATACAAACACAGATTCACACAATGCATTCCTTACACATATCAGGACATCCCCTACTCCTGTTAACAAACTATTTGGTGGAACATGAAGGTGGACCCTGGGGCCCAGACCATGAGCTGTGTAAAGGGCCTTTAAAAAAATGGAGCTGCCTCCCGTTCTCCCAGAACACAAACAGCCTCCAGAGAGCCAGTTCAACACCAGACGAGTGGAGCCAGACTGCAGCTAGAGCCCATCACCATCCTCATCTGGTTGTAAGTAGGCAATCTAGTATATTATTCGTGGCACTAATCTCTAATTTACCTCACATTAAAGGGACACTTTAGTCCCCAGAACCACTGCAGCTTAATGTAGTGGTTTTGGTGTCTATAGCCTGTCCCTGCAGGCCTTTTAATGTAAACACGGCGGCACTGCAGCACTTGCGTTAGTTAACATGGGGCATTGTGATGTCATATGGGGGGGGGTGGCAAACTTTACTTTTGCCTAGGGCGGCAAAAATCCTTGCACCGGCCCTGCCACCGTCACATTCTATATGTCTATATGAACTTATACAGTATTTATGATAAATGTGTGGAGAAAAATGTCCAATTAAATAGTTAGTTTGAATGGCTGCAAATGGTGAATGGGCATCACTTTAATTTTGTTCATTCTATGCATTTTGCTTGCACATTTAGATACTAATTAGTTACTGCTTTCTCCTTGTGGCAATATTAAGTATATCCACCAGGGGTCAGTATGTATTTGTATACAAAATGGTAACTAAACTTCAGATAACTGCTGTGCAGATTTTATATCAATAGCTAGCTAGTGCTTCAGGAGGAACAGTTTGCTAATCAAATCCAGCTTTACAACTAAAGATTTGAATGCATGTACTGGCAAGAAATAAGCAGAAACAATATACCTGCTGCACTGCCAGGTGCCACCATCTTTCCCAGATGCCTAGTTAGAGTATTTTGTTGGCCGGTGCACGGAGAATCTTACGCACTGGGGGCTCTAGGGGAGGCTTATAACTGAGACGTTGAATAAAAGTTCAAGGTTTTCTCAGCACATGTGTTTTAGTCTATCTTTGATTAAAATGAATATTGTAGTGTCAGGAATAAACATATGTATTTCTGACACTATAGGTCTAAATAGCTGTTTAGCCCCCCCCCCGATTCTCCATTACCTCTGGTTAAAAAGGTGATTTACTGACCTTTTTCCAGCGCCACGAGCTGGCTCCGCCCCCTTGCCTGAGATCGTGACACTAACAGGAAAGCATTGGTAGGCTATCGCGCATGCATGGCCAGAAACTGCTCTGCACCAGTCAGCATCTCCTCATAGAGATTCATTGACTCAATGCCTCTATATGTGGAAAGTTCAGCGCCTCCATGCAGAGCTTAAAGACAACCCCAGGAAGTATCTCTTGTGTCCGTCTGACTGCCACTGAGGGTGTCCCTAGGCAGTAATGGAAGCACTGCCTTTTCTTTGAAAAAGCAGCGTTGACATGAGAAAGCCTGCAGCGTGACTATACACACCAGAACAACTATATAAAGCTATAGTTGTTCTGGTGAGTATAGTGTCCATTAAAAACATTATTATAAGTTTATCTTCTAAAGATTCCTGTAGTGCAAGCATGTCAAAAGCGCGGACCACAATGGACATCTTTGCGGCCCAGCGAGCCGCAAGTGCATGCTTAGTGTTAAAGCAGAGTGGGCACCTGCTTTCCCCACATTGCAGGTGCCTACTCTGCTAAAATTTACCCGGCAGGGGAGGAGGGCCAGCGAGGGAGCTCAGACTTCCTGCTCCTCACTGCTCCCTCACGCGCGCTGTCTGTAGTGAAGCCGGGCGCCGGAATATGTTGTCATATTCCGGCACCCGGCATCACTAAACTGCGCGCGAGGAAGCAGTGAAGAGAAGGAAGGAGATCTCCAGGTAGAAGATCCCACATCAGCTCCCAAAGGTAGGGAGCAATAAAGAAAATGATGTGAGTGTGTCTGTCAGTGAGTGTGTGTGTCTGTGTCTGTCAGTGAGTGTGTGTGTCTGTCAGTGTGTGTGTGTATATTGGTCAGTGTTGCATTGGATGCGACTGGACAGTGGAGTACCTGAAGGTGCATGGAGGCACGCAACGCCACATCACATTCTGACGTGACATCGACATACTCCACCTTCACAGGATTTCAAAAAGTAGCGGGAGGATCAGATTTGACACAGAGTGCTACGACACCATTTGGGGTATACCAGAGGCCGGACTCCGGAGTTGCATACTGGCAGCGGCAATGTGAGTGGAGTCTGCATGCTGGCTAGAGGGGGGTGCTGGGATTTAGTAGAGGGGGCGGGGGTGCTGTGGGTTTTTTTTATACTATATTTTTCAAAATAATTTTCTATGAAAATGTAAGTTTTTATTTTTTTTGCGGCCCACATAAACTTAAACCTTGTTTATGTGACCCGTGCTAGACTTTGAGTTTGACATGCTTGCTGTAGTGCATTGGTAAGTGATCAAATTTATAGGGTTGCCACATGGCCGGTATTTTACTGGCATAGCCATTATTTGAGGCTGACTAACCGGTGCCAGTATTGAAAACATACCAACAATGCAAAGGCTGGTATTTTTCTCTGACTAAACTGTGGGAGAGTGGGGAGAGAAATGATATATCCAACTTTTTATACATGACAGGTACACACATTTCTATACACACACAATGACACACACAACACCACTCAGTATACACACAATGAAAAACAATGTGGCACAAGACACAGTATGCAAATACTGCTATATACACAGTTATAGACACAATAACACACTATTATCATAACAACAAGTAGCAGTAGCACGTCATCACGTACAGCGTTATTTATACAGAGAGAATTGCAGGAAATTAAAATTTAAGGCCAAATTAGGCTAAATGAAAACTGTGATGAGTTGGAGAATTTTTCTGATTTGCAGGTTTGAGATTCATTTTTAATTCACCTTGAAATTCTGGTAATTCACTTTAGTGAATAACTGTAAAAGCGGTCCATTATCACTGCCCAGTAGGAAACACCAAATTCCATATAAATTATATGTTGTCTTTCTGTTAGCTGAAATAATGCAAAAAGGTCATTGTATGTACGGCATGTTGCCAGGGTGATTAAAATGTCTGAGGAAGAAACAGGGGGATTTATAGATTGCAGTAGTTTGGTGTCACATGGTCTGTGAGAACCATTATCACTTTGGCCAGTGGAGTGTCCCTTCAGATTCCAAATACAAAAAAATAAACAAAAATCACTGTTTATGACATATACCCCCAATGAAAACCTGCTTGTATTTATTTATGTATTATTTTTAAAAAATAGCTACAAAAGCTGCAGATCTCTTATCTGAAGCCTTTGCAAACACTCCCTTGTAACCCAGCCCAGACTTTCTGTAGCCCAGAAAACGTTCACATCGAGCCGGAGTATCCAGGTACTGCCAGCTGGGGTTACCTATATTCGCTCTGGAACTCCGGCTCGGCCCTGTACTTCTTCTTGCCTCTTCACTTTATCCTTGTCTTGTCACTTTATCCTTCGGTTATCCCCTACTTACCGATGGCCCAAGAGGGCGGTTCTTGGAGGAAAGTTACTACTTCTCAGGACGAACAATCACACCCTATAACCAAGAGGGAGCTTCTTTGCATCAAGGAGATAGAGCTCCTGCTGAATCACCGGAATTAACTCTGGAACTATTTTTGGGCGGTCGGTTGAAACTTTGAGCGTGTGACTTTTAGGCAATATCTCATGGATCCGAGCGCTATTTTCACAGAATGGGTGCTTGAATCAGACCTTTACGGGGATGTATAATATGTGGGTGTATGATACTGTTTCAGTGTGTAGCCTCTGTATCTGGTAAATAAGTATTTTAACCAAGAGCTGACTAATTTATCTAATCTTGGTGGGCTTACCCTGTCGCAAATGGGGGTCTGTGAACCTGTGGGTTTCCCAATAAAACCAGTTGTTTTACCATTTATCAAGTCTCGACTGATATTTGGGTATGCAAGAGCTATAACACTATTGCCTTGTGGAATCTGGGAGAGAACTTGGATGGAGGTACCACTCTGGGTACAGGCGCTCTGTTGCAATATGACATTCTATTACATTATCTGTGTATCTCTTTTACTATTACTGTACTGCTTACATTCCTGGCTGAACCTAACCGAGGAGAGCACAGATCAGCCAGGCAAAGAGGCCTGGGACTTGCTCAATGAAAAGAGAACACCCTGAAACTGTTACTGGTTGGCCGTCTGCCTGTGCTGCAGGTTTTTAGGTGTATGTGTGTGACTTTGTGTGCCTGTCTGTGTCTGTTTATGCCTACCTGTGCCTGTCTGTATTTATCTGTCTGTGCCTTTCTGTGTGTGTGTGTGTGTGTGTGTGCCTGTGTATGCATGTCTGTATGTGTCTGTTGTCTGTGTGTGCTCCTGTGTGTATGTCTGCAAATATATAGGGATATAGTTTGGTAGTAACTGACTTACATATTTTGCCAAAGTATACAACTTAAATTATTAAGAATGAAAAAGAAAATAAAAAACAAAACATAATAGTTACCTTTTTGGTTGTGTAAAAAGTATGTAAGTGGCAGTTACTTTTTAAAGCATAGAACATTTTTATTCTTATTTTTTGTTTGTTAGTTTTTTTTTATTGTTATTGCATTATCTATATCACGCTTTAAAAGGTTTAGTCATTTTCAGACTTGCCCTTTAATTTCCTTGCAATAATTAATTAACTTGTGAGTGAGAGGAGTAAGCTGGACAAGCAGAAGAGATAACATGTTTTCCTGCTTTCCTTGTTTTTAGTGGAAAAAGAACAATTTGTTTTGTGAACTGAACAGGGCAATATCATGTTTACCTAAACCAGTCCAAGCATAAGGAGATTATATAAATTGCACTGAACCTTAGCTATATTTAAAAAGGGCCTCTAAAATATATTAGTTAGGAGTGACAGCAAGGATGATGTATATATTACAAAAATATTGTTATTTAAAGGGAAACAGACATTGGAAACTGAGTGTTTAAATGCCAGTACCACAGGGCTTCTTTTAATTGTTGGAATGCTTGTTCACTATCCGGAGACCATACTACTTGTCAGGGAAGGTTCTTCCTAGGATGCTGAGGGGCTTAGCTATGGAGCTATAGTTAGGGACACATTTTTGATAATAGCCTGCTGTACCCAAGAAGGTCATAACTTGGGCCTTAGAGACAGTAGCCAATTGTCAACCCACCTCACTATCTTGGCCGGTTCCGGCAGCTGCTTCCCGCAACCCAGCTGGTGACCTAAATACTGTATGTCTGCCAACCCTATGTGGCATTTGTTCAGCGAGGGAAAATATTTGAAAGGTTATTAAGGGATAATATTCAAGAATTCCTTGAGAAGAGCATGGTTATCAGCAAAAATCAGCACGGTTTTATGAAGCACAGGTCATGCCAAACTAACTTGATTGCGTTCTACGAAGAAGTAAGTAGAAGTATAGATCAGGGTGTTGCAGTGGATGTGATCTATTTGGATTTTGCCAAGGCATTTGATACATTTCCACACAATAGATTAGTGTTCAAACTCAAGGAAATCGGTCTAGATTAAAATGCTTGTTCTTGGATAGAACATTGGCTTAAAAACAGAGTACAAAGAGTTGTCATTAATGGTACATTTTCAAGCTGGACAGAGGTGGCAAGTGGTGTCCCTCAAGGGTCTGTTCTGGGACCCCTTCTATTTAACATGTTTATAAATGATCTTGAAGACAGCGTTGAAAGTCATGTTTCAGTGTTTGCAGATGACACAAAACTCTGTAAAATAATACAATGTGAGCAAGATATTACTTTGCTGCAGAGGGATTTAGATAGACTGGGGAACTGGGCACTCAACTGGCAGATGAAATTTAATGTTGAAAAATGCAAAGTTATGCACTTCGGCGTAAAGAATACACAAGCAACGTATACCCTTAATGGAAGCGAATTAGGGATAACAACACACAAAAAGGACTTGGGAATTGTTATAGACCACAAACTATGCAACAATATGCAATGTCAATCAGCAGTGGCCAAGGCCAGTAAGGTATTGTCATGCATGAAAAAGGGCATTCATTCTCGGGACGAGAATATCATTTTGCCTCTTTATAAATCATTGGTAAGACCACATATTGAATATGCTGTGCAATTTTGGGCACCTGTTCTAAAGAAGGATATTATGGCACTAGAAAAAGTGCAGAGGCGGGCTACAAAATTAATAAAAGGAATGGAACATATCAGCTATGAAGAAAGGTAAACAAATTTAAACCTATTTAGTTTAGAAAAACGTCACCTGAGAGGGGATATGATAACATTATACAAATATATTCGGGGCCAATACAAACCATTGTGTGGAAATCTATTCACAAACCGGACTCTACATAGGACACGAGGTCATGCGTTTAGACTGGAAGAAAGAAGATTTCATCTAAGGCAAAGGAAAGGTTTTTTTTACTGTAAGAACAATAAGGATGTGGAATTCTCCGCCTGAAGAAGTGTTTTTTTATCAGAGTCCATACAGATGTTCAAACAGCTACTAGATGCATACTTGCAAAAACAGAATATTCAAGGATATAATCTTTCAATGTAGGGTAATAACTGCTTGATCCAAGGATAAATGTGACTGCCATTCTGGGGTCAAGAAGGACATTTTTTCCTAGCTTGTTGCAAAATTGTGCTTCAAACTGGGTTTTTTGCCTTCTTTTGAATCAACAGCAAAAAACAAATGTGAGGAAGGCTGAACTTGATTGACGCAAGTCTCTTTTCAGCTATGTAACTATGTAACTATGTAGCTTCAGGGTCATGTCAGCATTCTTGTCCCTTTTTCAGCACCTCACTTATGTGCTCTAAGTGTTCATCCCAAGTGGAGCTGAAAACCACAATGTCATCCTGGTATTCACGGGTATAATCCTGGAGGCCATCAAGGAGCCGTGTCCACCATCCGTTGGATGGTGGCTGGGGTGTTCTTCATCCCAAACGGTATGACCCTGAATTGATACAGGCCAAACAGGGTAATGAAGGCCGACTTCAGCATGGCTTCCTCGGTTAGTGGAATCTGCCAATAGCCCTTACATAGGTCTACAGTAGTGAGATATTTTCCCCCGGCCATGCGATTTAACAGTTTAACTACCTGAGGCATGGAGTAGGCATCTGATACCGTTTTATCATTCAACCTCCGGTAGTCTACGCAAAAGCTGGTGGTTCTGTCCTGCTTTGGCACCAGCCGGGAAAACCCACTGTCTAAGGCTTCAATAAACCCCAAACAGAGCATCTCCTGGATCTCTTCCGGAATGCGGTAGGGGGTTGTCCTAGGGTGAGCCAGAGTGACATATTCAGGTAGGTAAGTGCTCGCTTGGCCTTTAGCAGCTGATGGATCTAAGCTCACTCCTGGGACACTAATTCTTCCCCAAACAAGGACCAAGATTTTCAAAATTCTCAGTTTCAGAGGCACAGATGGCTGTTATCTCCTCTGCCCTTTCCCATCCACGCATGTTCACATGTGAACATGCTTTATATTATCTCATCTTTGCACTGGGCCACCACATAGCACTTCTGTTCCACCACCCGGTAAGGGCCCTGCCAGACAGCCTGCAGCTTAACATTCAGGAAAAGATCCACATCAGGGCATCAGCCACTGTCTGCGTGATATTGCTCAGTGCGACCGCCCCTGGGTACCTAGTAGAACTGTGGTGAGCATATATATATTTTCGGAGGGACTAGGCTTGGCTAGGTGGCCTATCAAGTCTACAGCAACCCAGTTAAATGGCTTCTCCATGATGGGCAGGGGGTGAAGTTTAGCCTTGTGGCGTTCTCTTCCCTACCCACTGACAGGTTTCGCTGGTCTGACAATATTGTATGATGTCTTTAGAGACACCGGACCAGAAAAAGTTTTGAGTTAGCTATGTTTGGTGTGGTTGACTCCAAGGTGCCCTGACAAGGGAATATCATAAGCTATTTTCAGTAGTACTCAGCGGTACTGCCGTGAAATCAGTAGTTTCTTAATTAGGGTCAGTGCTGTCCCTGCTGTAATTTTCACCCGGTACAACAGGCCTTAATGCCATGAAAATCCCCCTCTAAACATCCTTGACTGGTCCTTGCTCTATCCCTGGGTCCTCTCCAACTTCCCTCCAAAACTCTGTTGGCGTATCCCAAGAAAGAGGGCTACTTACAGTCAAGGAGGGGACATGATGTTCTACCAGGGTCTTGGAGTGCGAACCAGCTTCAGCAGCGGGAGCTTGATGCCTGGTTGTTATGGCATATGACTCCTCAGTCAGTGTGTTAATGAACGCCCAAGTAAGCTAGCCCAACTCATTGCCCGGTAGCCAGCAGGTTCTTCATCACTCCGACTTTGATGTCCCCAGTTTAAATGTATTTGTCGGTGGACAGCCGGTATACAGCTTGCCCAGCTACCTGGACAGCCACTGATCTCCCAGTCTTTTCGGTGTCCGTGATGAAATGTTGCTTACCAAGGTGAGGGTGGCTCCTGGGTCCCATAGTCCCTGGGCCATCTTACTGTTAATCCATTCTGCTTATTGATGATGCTGTTGATTGTCTGGGGTGGCTTGCACAGGGTTGGCCTTGTGGAGAGTCTCCAATATCTCCTCGGTAAACTGTGGCGTTGGTCAGATCCGGGAAAGTAGTGAAGCTGGTGCCATCGCTATATGGTAGTAGTGTGCAGCTGTCTGAGGAACTGGTGGAGGGCCAGGCTGGATCCACTGAGCACAATCTTCCCATTGCAGGCATTCCCTTTGTACAAGTCCATATTCCCAGCAGACGTGACATTGTGGGCCAACTGGAGGAGTGGAACATGAAGTGGCAGGACCCAGGGGAACTCCTCTGCATTATGAGCCTGGTGGCCCAGGGTTAACAATGGCTTGACGGAACTGTATTTTAGGTACTGGCCGTTGATGTCACCGAGCATCTTGGTACTCATCGGCCAGTTGTGCTACCTCGTTACGGTGATCGACCGACAGTCCCGTACCCACTCTTGGACTTCTGGATTTAGTTGTAGAACTGCTCTAGTAGTAACAGCTGCATCATATCCTTCAGGATGGTGATTTGGCAACATGGAACCAATTAGTAGATGCTTGGTGCAACCTGCAGGCCCACTCGGCATACAAGTCCTTGTCACCCCTGTTTAGATCTTGGAATCGCCTGCCGAATGCCTTCCATGTGATGGCATATCGGACCAGAAGTACCTCCTTGACCTGATCAAAGTTGTTTAGATCAATGTCTGGGACGGCTTGTTAAGCCCATGCGACACGTACCGACAGCTTCTCGGCTAGGATAGAGACCCAATCTGCTGGGTCTGTATAGTGCGAGGTAAACTGCCTTCCAAAATATTGCAGATACCCAACAAGGTCCCCCTCTGTTTTGATGAATGGTTTAAAAGCGCCATACTGGATTTTCTTCTTCCCTGGCTGTACTATCAGGGAAGCCGGCGCCACTCCCCCTAAATGCTTCATCTCCGCTAGCTGGACCTGGTGTTCCCTATTCCACTCCTCTTGCATGCAGGCCCTCAACTCAGCCCTGGTAGTCTGGACAATCTCCTCTGATGCCTGTGAAACATAGAACGCTAGCCGTGTTTTTACCTCCCTCTGAAACTCTGTTTCCCCCAGGACGAGTTGGATGACGCCATGTTCACTCTGTCACACTTTGTCAGTTCAGCAACAAAGGTAGCTTTTGACTTGTTGCTGGCTACCTGCCCTGTCGCTTCCAGCAGTTCTTTTAACACGCAGCAGTTCAGCGATCCATCCACCTTGCTTGCAGCACTCAGTGCTCCCAAAAGACGGAATATCTTACTTCTGCCACCAGATGTAACAGTGCCCAGTACTCTAGCTGAGTACCTCCATTAAAAGTTCCCCCTGACTGGAGAATAAAGCGCTAAAGTGAATATAGCTCTTTACCCAAACACATGTTTATTGTCACCAAGCACACATAGTTATAGGGACAATATCGACAAGGGGTCATTAACCATGGCAATATGTTTCTTCCCTGGTGTCGCTATGATTTATGGATAATTCAGTTAACTATACTGACTTCATTAACTTCCAGACAACAAGGTGGCATACAATAATACATTAAAAACATATGTTTCCATAATAATACATTAGTGAATTATATACCCTGATTCGTCGACTTTCCCATCTCCCCTCCAAATTGCACTCACCTGGGTAACTACGCAGGGACGATCGTAAGTTGCTCTGGGCAGCCGCCTTGTTCGACTGGAAGAGTCGAGGCTAAACTCATAGAGTAGTCCCAGGGCTTCAAATCAAGTTTAATACACGGCGGGCCAAAATTCGGAGTTGGATTTTACAGGTTACAAACGATGTAAAGATGTTTCCATATAAAATACAGTAGGTGCATTAACTAAAAAACCATAGACCACCCTCAACACCTAAATTATGCTATTTGCAGCCAATAAATAGCCAGAGAAAACTATGAATTTATTCATCAACTCAACATCTCTGACTAAGCTCATTTACATTTGACTGGCTCCATCGATAAGCAAAACAGTTGTTTCTGGGGTATAGAAAATCCTAGGAAAATTCATCAGCGCTAATTACACCTTACCAAATGCACTGTCTGGTGCAGGGTGACCTCACAGGAAGTTATTGGGACCTACTTCTTCAAAACTGCTTTGACAGTTATTGGTGTGAGATATCAGGTTATTATTGAAATTTGAATACGTCCTGTAGTGGACATTTGTCCTAAAATGTGGTTTCAACAGGATGGGGCTACTGATCATACAGTCAGGGCCAAAATGGACCTCCTGAGACAACTGTGAGCAAACCATGCACATTTAAACAGCTCAAAGAGAATATCTGTGCAGAAATTCGAGCACTAGTGCCTCAAACATTAACTAATGTTATGAACAATGCAATCGAAAGAGCCAACTCTGTGAGATGACAAATGAAGCTCATTTAAAATATGTCATCTGCCTTACCTAGTCAAACAAATCTCCATACATTAAGCATGCATGCATGCAATATCATTGAAATTGGTTCATTAATAAAAACGTTATTGACTTCTCAAACCCTACTCTGAATTTTGGCCTACCCTGTATAAAGACATACCACGACTTTTTCCTATCTTTTTATCCTTCCTAAATAATGAATAGCCATTTAAAATAATAGCCTAATTAAGTGTTTCATTCTATCAAATATCAGTAATCCCAATTATATTATACTTCTCCTTGTGTGCTAATATCTCAAGATCCCCCATTTTCTTACACAAGCTTCTACCGCAATGCTTTTTGTAAGCTTCTTTAATTGAAAAATGGGTGAAATGCACCTGAGGGAAAAATAAAAAAAACTCATCATGACTGTAATTATTTTTATTCTGCTTGATAGGTTGTTGTTTTTTTTTTGTAAATAAATAAATAAAAATAAACTTTGCCCCATGAAGGGACACTCTGAGCACTAAAACCACTACATATTATTTGTGAAGGAGCTCCTGTCCTCCGACTGAGGACCTCCACCAAGTCAGCTTCCTAGCTGACACAGGGGACTGTGGAGCGCTTCAATTCCAGTCCCCGAAAATTGACTGGGGTCTCTCAGGTACTCTTCTACCCAACCAGTCTTTAGCTCTCTTCTTCCAGGCAGGTATCGTCCTATGTGCCGTTACCTCTTCAGCTTATTTCCCAGGCAGGTATTCACACCTCTGCCTACACTGTGAATAGCTTCTGCCTTTATAAAGGCACTTGTGGCTCTCAAGCCTAGCTCACTTTTTTAATTGTCTCGGGCTATAGGGATCATGCAACCAGCCAACAGGTCCAAAGACTCTGTTACTGGGATTCCTAAAAATCCACACAGGACACACAGTTCTAAAAGGAAAAGGAACTAGCATGCAATTCTTTATTTTTTAACAAGGACTAGCCTTTGGGGATTGGTCTGTAAACATGTAGTGACAAACATTTACAATTAAAATATATAGAATTATAATTAAAGGGACACTATAGGCACCCAAACCACTTCAGCTCATTGAAGTGATCTGGGTGCAATATCCCAGGTCCCTCAACCCTGAGCAGGTAATAATTGCAGTTTTTAAGAAACTGCAATAATTACCTGCTAAGGTTAACTCCACCTTTAGTGGCTGTCTGCCTGACTAGAGGGACTTCCGGGCTGTTAGGCGACTTTTGGTCGCCTAACTGACGCTCTATGTACTCACACTATGCATGGGGATGTCCAGCGTCACCCATAACCCCGTAGGAAAGCATTGAATACAATTAATTTAACTAAGTCTAATCGATCCCCAGAAGAAAAGGAATTAAGGGTATTAGCTGCGAATACTGAATAAAAAATATTAACCCCTAACACACACACACACACACAAATTATTTTACTTATATACAAAGAATAGTATGCATAGAAACAGTCTCTGCGCAACCCCATCCATCATAATGGACAAGGAAATGTTAATGCTACTTTCTTTGATCTTCATTTATAAGTTTATACTGTATCTTGTACAAAAGATCTCGCAATATACAGAATGAGAGAGATATGCATCCATTCGAAAAATATTCTAAGAATCGTTTGAGAGCAAACTGCATTTTTGCCCACACTCTGGAACTATAGCCTGTGAGTTCTGTTCAACTGGTAAATTGCTCCTGCTAACGCCTGATCGAACCAGTTCCACTAAAGACAGGGCCGGCGCTACCATTAAGGCGAATAAGGCATTCGCCTGGGGCGCCGGCCTCTAGGGGGCGCAAACCGAGAGGTTTCCCGGTGGGCTGCCCTGCTGTAGCTGTCTGGGAATGCTGTGCTGGGTGAGCGGCTCCTTAGCCACCCCCCAGCGCAGCCACTCACCTGCTGGGCTCCCTCTGCAGCCGATTACCTTCTCGGGCAGTGGGGTTTGCGGTAACCCCATCCCCCGAGCAGAGCACTGTGCTTCCTGCAGGCAGGGGGAGCCTGTGAACACCGGAAGCATGGTGAAGGGAGCAGGAAGCAGGCTGTGCTCACAGTGCACGGCTCTCCTGCTCCCCCAGGAGAAAGAGCAGCATCCTGGATCCTGCAGCCTGGACCTCTTCTCTTCACAGTACCCAGGTATGTCATGGTTAAGGTGGATTTCTTATTGTGTGCATGTTTGTAAATGGGGGAGTGTGTAAATTGTTTTTTTTGTGTGTGTAAATAAAGTGTGACTTTATGTAAAGTTTGTGTTTGAGTGACAGTATGTGTGTTAATGAGTGTGTAAGTGACATTGTGTGTTAGTGTGTGCAAGTGACTGTGTGTGTGTTAGGGAGAGTGTGCAAGTGACTGTTTGTGTGTGTGTGTGTTAAGGAGAGTGTGCAAGTGACTCTGTGTGTGTGTGTGTTAAGGAGAGTGTGCAAGTGACTGTGTGTGTGTTAAGGAGAGTGTGCAAGTGACTATGTGTGTGTGTGTGTGTGTGTGTGTTAGGGAGAGTGTGCAAGTGACTGTGTGTGTGTGTGTTAGTCAGAATGTGCAAGTGACACTGTTAGTGAGTATGTGTTAGGGAGAGTGTGCAAGTGACACTGAGTGGTGTTAGAGTGTGTAACTGACAATGTGTATGCCAGTGAGAGTGTGTATAAGTGAGAGTATGTAGGTGACACTGTGTGTGTTAGTGAGCGTGTGCAAGTGGCACTGTGTAGGTAAGTGAGAATGTGTAAGTTAGTTAGAATGTGTAAGTGTGTATGCCAGTGAGAGTGTGTATTAGTGAGATTGTGTAAGTGACACTGCAAAGGTAAGTATTGCAATTTTTAAGAAACTTCAATAATTACCATTCAGGGTTAACTCTTCTAGTGGCTATGCACGGGGACGTCCAGTCACGGAAATACCACTGCAAGCGTGGCCAATGAGGAGCGAAGGCGGAACCAAGCCAGCACAAAAGACTGCTGGACCCAGGTAAGTGACAGAATGTGTTTTAACCCCTGCTGCACCACGAGGGGAGATGCGCTTGATGGAGGGGGAAGCTATAGTGCCAGGATAACAAGTTCTACTCCGTGTGCTTCTTTCCCTAAATGTATATTTAGTGTAATTCAGAGTTTAGTGAATAAGCCTTTGAGGGAATGTAGCTGCGTTCATAAGGAGGGCGTCAAAATTTATTCTTGCCTAGGGCGGCAAGAATCCTTGCACCGGCCCTGACTAAAGATTAAGGAGGTTATCCTCCTTGATCTGGGTATTTCTGGTTCCATGCAGAGAACTTCAGTAAAGGAAAGGATTTTTTTTTTTTTCGTTTAATATTGCCATTAAGCTTTTCTCTGTTACCTGAAGTCACTAATTTATAAGTCATACGTCTTAAGAACCTTAACATGGTTTCAAGGAGAAATGTAATATGGCCCTTCTAGTTCGTCACTGAACAAAGGACAAACATTTTGTTCTATGGCATTTTTGGACATACAGTCTGTCTCATTGTCTCGATCCCTTTTTTTTTGTAATTTTATTCAGCTACTGGACAAATAGCTACATAAAACGAAGAGCATTCTGTGGTCTTTTACAAAAATAAAAACGCCTTCAGTAGAAATCTGCAGTCAGCACATATTCACAATGTATTCAACATGTCTCTCTAAATACTTTAATGAATAGTTTATGGTACAGTGAAATCTCCTGTTATTGGGTCTCAAGAACACAGTGCTTTAAAATAGTAATTTTTAAAGGTTATTGTAGCTATCAGCCCACTCCTTTGCTTAAACAGGTCACAATGGGCATTATACCTCTCTCTGAGTATTCCAGTACCATTAATATCTTAAATGGGCACAGCTGAAGTTTCTGGGTAGTCTAGGTCCTCTAGGTCCCTTTTTCAGCAGAGGATGTGTGGCATATATAGTCAAGTTATTAGGTGCTACTAATAACTTGACTATATATGGAACTACTCAATAAACTTATAATAGTGCCATACAGCCGGTTCTGTCGATTTTTCCTGGCTAATCATAGTAGCATATACAAATGGGAATGGGTTAGCTCCGCCCCTTACAGCCGATAGGACAGAAAAAAACACCAAAGACTTTAAAAGGAGGCTTCGGTCCTAAGGTCCTCAGTCTTTTTCCAGCCCTTAGGATGGAAGCATTTTGCTCTCTCAACTTATGGATATATATATATATATATATATATATATATATTTATATATATATTTATTTATTTTTTCCTTATCTTTATTACAACGGTTCCTTTATATTTGCTGTGGTGCCATTATACTATGGTGCCTTTATATTGTGGTGTTATTATACTATGGTGTCTTTATATTGTGGTGTTATTATACTATGGTGTCTTTATATTGTGGTGTTATTATACTATGGTGTCTTTATATTGTGGTGTTATTATACTATGGTGTCTTTATATTGTGGTACTTTTATATTGAAACCTGTGTTGGGAAGTTCTCACATAGCAGTGTATATAATACAAAGTCCTACTTTTTACCTGTTAGAGGCAGGATTTAGGCTTATAGCTGCAGGAATATCCACAAACTGCAGTTATAAGCCTGTCTTAACAGATTAGTCCACACCACAACCTTTGACATGAGGCAGTCATAAGTTATGGTGCTTGTAGTGTAGGCACATGACTTGTTATCATTCTGTGATATCATTTGCAATGCCACTTGTTTCTGTTCCTGCCAAGACAGCAAGATACCTCTTACCAGCACCACAAGTCATGCCAGAAGATAACTTGCCCATCAGGATTGCTCTTGGACTAGTATATAGTATAGAAAAAGAAAAATAGGGTGATTTTCTCATTACAATGGAGCTCATGGGTTGAACAACATATGTTGTTGTTTTTTTTATATTTGTCAAAAGACATGTATATAAAAATAAAAGGAGTTAAATAATAATTTATATTAACAAGAGGTTCTTTAGTGTAATATACTAAATTGGAAATTGTGGAGAATTTACATGGACATTTTGCCATATTTCCCTTCAAGAACTCAAAAACGCCATTTTGCAACCATCGATAGCGATGGAATGTGTGCAGGCGAAGAACTAGAGTGTATGTAGCTAATAATGCTACTGCCCTGGCCCACAGAAGCAGAGCAGACGTATGATCATCTCAGGACAGTGTTACATTGTAGATCCGTGTTCTACCGTATTGTAGCATGTAGAATTACAAGAGGGAATTGGAACAGCTGTGCTAGTTCATGAAGAGTGCTGGAGAACAAGTTGAAACTATACAAATACCAATAATAGGGCATGTGTAAAATGTGTTCAGTTACTCTGTCTCATCTGGCTTCAGCAAGCTGCTAGGCTGTCTGATGGGATTAGGTAATGTACCTAGCAAGCCATTGTAAGATGTTGAGCTAGCACAGTGGGAGGTGGGACTGCGTCAACAATGTCACATTCTGCCAGCTTAAAGTAAAATGGTCATGGAGGCCCATGGTATAGCAAGAACTGGATCTGACCATTCCCCACTGTAATTACTGTACCTGCATACACCTCCCTGTATTATGCAAACAAATGTCATGTCTGTAAATGTAGAAAAGCTGTGTGCTCATACAATAAACCAGTTCATTGGAGTTCGCTTTTAAATGAAGAAGCTTCCTGGTCTCTTTCTGTGTTGAAATTATCTACAGTCTTCTATAGTGCAATCGCTCATAGGATACTCATTAGCAGTTTTTAGTTAGACAGACTATCCTGTAATAAACAGATCAACTCTGCAGTGTATTCTGCTTTGCCGGGGGATTAGACACCCAAGTACCAGTCCTAGCGCTAAGGGTAGAAGTTCGCCAAGCGAGCTAGCAGAAGTTCCAGAAGGTGATACAAGGTCCGATCGATTACACCTTCGGTGACAGACATCAAGACAGTATCAATTCAAACTGAAATCGCCAGCGAAAAAGAGATACTGCATTCGCTAGTGGGAAAATTACAGGCTAATGCAAAGAATCTTATGGGCGATACTAGGCCTGAACTAGTATCATCAAGGCTGTATCATGACAATCAGAGTTTAATTAATTAATTAAATCCAAATGGCAAAACTCAGGGTCAATAAACTCCAATTTTGCTTTAGTTACAGCTTAGCCATTTCATATTTAATTTCCTAAAATTTGACCCTTGACCGTACTCACGAGCAGAATACCATGAACCATGCATGGTTATGTACCAAAGTGAGAATTTTTAAGTAAATTTTGAAATATAAAGGTCAAAATTACTGAACAGAGCTGGAAAAATTCTCTAAGCCAGCTGTGCTTTCAGTTCGGATACTGTGACCTTGAATTTTAAATCACACTTCGTAAATAACCCTGTTAGAGTACAATTTGTCACTCTCCACGGACGGTCATGTTGTAACAGGGGTCATTATTTCATGCAGCCAGTTTCTTTCGTTGTTGTACGGATTATGGTTCTAGGAGGCTATGGGTTTAGATCCTCTATTTAGGAAATAGGAGTAGGTGATGTATAGAGTCCCACAAGGGGAAACTAACATCAGGAGAGCTCCACTGTATAAGAAATGAGGAAGGGAGGCCCTACCTTTAATTAATCTAAGGATAAAAAGGGATATGCAAACAAAAAGTATAACTTGAGAAAAAAGGGAGATCTACTAAACGGTGCCCAGGGGATCAATTGTCTGGCGTACTAACTAGCATCTAAGTTACAGTTCCCCTAATGTCTGTCTAACGGGAAGGTAGTGTAAACGAGGTTAGGGAGAGAGAAAAGGCACAGGGACCAGGTAACTCTCCCTACTAAAGTTATAAATAAATAAATAAATAAACACCTACAAATCAATAACCATAGTGGTAACAAAAATAGAAAAGTGCTACCAAGTGCAGAGATTTAAAAAAAAAAAAAAGCTGGGAAATTTCAACACTTAACACCTATATTTCAAAAAACATTATTTCTAGAGGACTGAGGGTTCAGGTACCCCCAGCTAAAAATATAGATTTAGAGGGATTTAATGAAGAATGTGAGGAAGCAGCAGCTAAATGTTCTGCAACTTTCAGGACTATCATTTGTAAATACGAAACACAACGACTAACTACTATTCACTATTCAAAAAGAGACAGACACTACAATAGAAGAGGTACAGAAGTTTAAAAGTGACCCACAGTTTGAGAATTTGGAAGTGAAACTCAAAAATAACCTAGATAGATTTTCACACCAAATTAAGACAAAAGAAACATCAAAAATTTCTGAGGGACACTTCAGATTTTGAGTCTGGACGAGTATACCGCTCATTCAAAAAGAGAGTGAGGGTAGACACAGGCCATTGTAGCACCTCAGAGTACCATTCACTGACACGATAGGAGGAACCACACTGAATACATCCACTAACACAACCAACGTGAACACTAACCCAACACCATTACAAAAAATGTGGATGGTGAGAGCACTCAACAGAACTTTACCCTTTTAACAAATGTAAAAATACACACCACTCTTGTATATCTGAAAACAAGAACAAGAAATATATAGGGTAATAATGTAGCAGCTAAATAAATTTAAAATCTGCAAATGGTTGAACTCACATGGTCATGAGCCACTTTAACAAGCTGGCTCAGACTAACAGCATATCAAATCAGCGTTTGTATATTGATACTCCAAGTTGGCTCTGTGGTCCTTGATCCTTATTGCTTCAATTACTCCAGGATGCAAGAAGTGATGAAACAAAAATTTATTGGACACACTATAGGTGCCTAAACATAAGTAAATTAAAACAAACAGTCTTATTGTAAAAAGTCCTTATGTCCAGAGGGCTTTTTACAAAAAGAGTGTTTGTTTTTATTTACTTATGTTTAGGCACCTATAGTGTGTCCAATAAATATTTGTTTCATCACTTCTTGCATCCTGGAGTAATTGAAGCAACAAGGATCAAGGACCACAGAGAGGAGCCAACACCAAACAGGCAGGTGAATTCCAGGGTCCGAAGAGACAATCACAAAGGAACAGGGGCCAACGGAAACACAGCTACTAAAGTCCAAATCCCTTCAAGTTGTTAACCTATCCTCACTTACCCTGACAAACATTCAGATACAGACTCTCACGAAAGGTTTACCATTTGTCCCGGTACCACAATTTAACAAATGTATTTGGACAAAGGATTTACATCTCTCTGCCCGAAAATTGGCTCTCCAGAAGTACCACTGTATAAGAAAGGAACATAAAGCTCAAAGCCTGGGTCTTAGAGTTAATGATCTAGATTGTCTAGATACATTAGTGGAACTTCTCAACTTTGGTGAGGTATTAGAACCAAATATCATACCAAATAATAACCTTAGACCTAAAAGCAAATTTACCCCACAAATTAAGGAATATAAGAACATTTTTTTTTTTTTTTTTAGAGATGGTCTGCAGGGACATTACATCTATGGATGAAAGGGTTCTTGAATATAGATCTAATGGTAACCTCACCAAAAAAGAAAGAAATAACTTAATGGTACCAGAAGAAGCCATCTTATGTAGCCTGGATGTAGAGGCATTATATAGCTCCATCCCCCATAAATTGTGGATTAAGAGCGTTAGATCCACTCTTCAGAAAACACTTAATGCCCCACCAGCATACATAGACTTTATCTTTGATATCCTTAAATTTATCTTGACCAAGAATGTCTTTTTATTTAATGGTAAAGTATACCAACAAGTTAGGGGGAATGCCATGGGGACTTCATGCGCACCCTCCTATGCCAACATATACTTGGGCACCTGGGAGACATACATTGAAACGGACCAGACTTTATCGTTCGTGATAACATTTATTTTTGGAAAAGGTACATTGATTATGTCTTTGTTATTTGGCTGGGATCTTCTGAGTTCATGACGTTTGTAACTCTCTTAACCCCTTAAGGACCAAACTTCTGGAATAAAAGGGAATCATGACATGTCACACATGTCATGTGTCCTTAAGGGGTTTTAAACACTAATGAATTCAACTTGAAATTCATAAGCGAAGTGGGGGGTGGAATCTTTGCTTCCTAGACCTTACTGTTTCCATACAAACAAGCAGGGGCGGACTGACCGGTCGGGCACTTCGGACATGGTCCGAGGGCCCGGCCGGGAGGGGGGCCCGCCATCAGGGGGCCCGGCGCCCCTTTAAATGCTGCAGCCGCCTGAGCGCTCTCCTAAGAGCGCTCAGGCGGCTGCAGCTTCTCACCTCCCCTCCCCTGTAGCGTGGCTGAGCGGCTTTCCGGTCCGCGGTGCCCGGCCGGAGTGATAGGAAGGTGCACACTGTGCACCTTCCTGTCAGTCCGGCCGGGTACAGGAAACCGAAACTTCTGTTCCGCGGAACAGAAGTTTCTGTTTCCTGTACCCGGCCGGACTGACAGGAAGGTGCACAGTGTGCACCTTCCTATCACTCCGGCCGGGCACCGCGGACCGGAAAGCCGCTCGGCCACGCTACAGGGGAGGGGGTAAAAAGAGAGAGGGAGGGGGAGGGGGGTTAAGAGAGAGGGAGGGTGGGGGTTAAGAGAGAGGGAGGGTGGGGGT
Source organism: Pelobates fuscus (assembly GCF_036172605.1). Taxonomy (NCBI): domain Eukaryota; kingdom Metazoa; phylum Chordata; class Amphibia; order Anura; family Pelobatidae; genus Pelobates; species Pelobates fuscus. The sequence continues at coordinate 251,899,890 of NC_086322.1, forward strand.
TAAGAGAGAGGGAGGGTGGGGGTTAAAAGAGAGAGGGAGGGTGGGGGTTAAAAGAGAGAGGGAGGGGGGGCTAAAAGAGAGAGGGAGGGGGGGTTAAAAGAGAGAGGGGGGTTAAAGAGAGAGGGGGGTAAAAGAGAGAGGGGGGGTTAAAAGAGAGAGGGAGGGGGGGGTAAAAGAGAGAGGGGGGGTTAAAAGAGAGAGGGAGGGTTAAAAGAGAGGGGGGGGTTAAAAGAGAGGGGGGTTTAAAAGAGAGAGGGAGGGTGGGGGTTAAAAGAGGGAGGGGGGTTAAAAGAGAGAGGGGGGTGTTAAAAGAGAGAGGGAGGGGGGGTTAAAAGAGAGAGGGAGGGGGGGTTAAAAGAGAGAGAGAGGGGGATTAAAAGAGAGAGGGAGGGGGGTTAAAAGAGAGAGGGGGGGTTAAAAGAGAGAGGGAGGGGGGGTTAAAAGAGAGAGGTGGGGGTTGAAAGAGAGAGGGGGTTAAAAGAGAGAGGGGGGTTAAAAGAGAGAGGGGGTAAAAAGAGAGAGGGGGGTTAAAAGAGAGAGGGGGTAAAAAGAGAGAGGGAGGGGGGTAAAAAGAGAGAGGGAGGGGGGTAAGAAGAGAGAGGGAGGGGGGTAAGAAGAGAGGGAGGGGGGGTAAGAAGAGAGGGAGGGGGTTAAGAAGAGAGGGAGGGGGGTAAGAAGAGAGGGAGGGAGGGTAAAAAGAGGGGATGGGGAGTAAGAAGAGAGGGGCGGAGTAAGAAGGGGGTAAGAAGAGGGGGAGGGGGTAAGAAGAGGGGGAGGGGGAGTAAGAGGAGGGCAATTGCCCCCTTCCCTGTCCGCAGGCACCGTGCGGGCAGCCGGCAGGGGAGGGAGGAAGAGAGGACCCAGGAGCTCAGCCTGCAGCTCCTCTGGGTCCTTCTTGCGCGAGCACAAATCGTTGCCGCGGTTACCACGGCAACGTTACGGCTCTTGCGAGAGTAAACTCTAGCCCTGGAGCTACGGGCTAGAGTTCACACTCAACACTGTGACCACCAGGTATTCCTGGTGGTCGCAGTGGTGAGAGTGAACTCTAGCCCAATAAACACACTGCCCCCACACACCATACACATTCACACACTGCCCCCCATACACACACACTGCCCCCACACAGACCATACACATTTACACACATTGCCTCACACACACACACACACACATACACTGCCCACCCATACACACACAGCCCCCCATACTAACATTGCCACACACATACACAGCCCCCTCGTACACACATTGCCCCACACACCCTACACATTCACACACTACACCCCCTCACACACACTGAACCTTTCACACACACACTGCACCCCTTACACATTGCACCACTGCTCCTATACCCTACTACAGCCTCATATCCCATCAGACCCCAGGTAAGTTGTTAAACTGTTCTTAAACGGTTTGACTACTTACTCTAGGAGGGGGGCCCTCCTGGCACCATAACGACTACACAGAGCAGTAGTGGTTATTGTGCATGGATTATTTCTTTAAATAATCCACGAGTGCCCCAGTAGCCAGCAAGCCAGCCAGCCCACAGGCCGGCCAGCCAGCCAGCCAGCCCACAGGCTGGCCAATAGCCAGCCAGCCAGCCCACAGGCCACCAGTTAGGCTTAAAACTAGCAAGCCACAGCCTGCCAGCCAGCAAGCCACAGCCTGCCAGCCGCAGCCAGCAAGCCCACAGCCTGCCGGCAGTAGCCAGCAAGCCCACAGCCTGCCAGCAAGCCCACAGCCTGCCAGCCGCAGCCAGTAAGCCCACAGCCTTCCAGCAAGCCCACAGACTGCCAGCCAGCAACTGTAATTAAGGTAAGAGGAGCCAACTTGGCCTAGGTATCAGCGAGCTATGTTGTGTTGCTATATTGTGAATAGGAACCAGAGTGTTGGAGAGACCCCCCTCCAGGCCCCATTAGACTCCATTGTAGTCTCTAATGGGACCTGGAGGAAATTCTTTCTAACACACTCTCTAAAGGACACTGAGATAGCCTCTGCTAGAATGCTCCCCCCCTCCATGGCCCATTAGCCCTCAATTGTAGTCTCTACTGGGGCCTGGAGGCGACTGTTTCCAGCAGGGACACTGAGATGGCCTCTGTTAGAAAGACCCCCTTCCAAGCCTATTAGACTCCATTGTAGTCTCTAATAGGGCCTGGAGGGTATTCTTTCTAACACACTCTCTAAAGGACACTGAGATAGCCTCTGCTAGAAAGACCCCCCTCCATGGCCCATTAGCCCTCAATTGTAGTCTCTACTGGGGCCTTGAAGGGATTATTGCACTTTTGTTCCTTGTGTCTAAAGATTGTGTAGGGTGTGGCTGGAGGCGGTGCATGGAGGCGGGACATGGGTGGCGCTTGCTGCGGAGTATGGGTGGGGCCTGTAAGGGGGCCCTTGATTTATTTTGCCCGGGGGCCCTGAGGGTTCTCAGTCCGCCCCTGCAAACAAGTGGATACATTTCAACCACCCTGTACCAAAAACAAACAGCCTCTAATGGCCTTCTGAATTGGACTAGCCACCACCCACCAAAACTGAAGGCCGGAATCCCTGTTGGCCAATATCTGCGCTTACGTAGAAATTGCTCTTCCATGGATGACTTTAAAATAGAGGCCTGGGATCTCCGGAAATCCTTTAGGGAAAAAGGTTACCCTAATCGGGTTCGGGTACTTAGCGATCACATAAGGGACACAGGACCTTCCACAATTCGATGCATAGCATCGTATGATGCAGGCTGATCCAACATGATAAATACGCTTAAAAGATTTTGGCCAATACTTACTTCGGATCCCCATATTAGGAAGGTTATAAAATCATTCCCCTCAGTGACAGCACGCAAGGGCAGAAATTTGAAAGACATGATAGTCCCTAGCTATTTGGCCCCCTTAAATAAACCCCTCAAACAATATCTACCGAGGGGTACATACAAGTGTGGCCACTGTAGTGCATGTCCCCATGTTGCTAAACAGACCAAGTCTTTTACAGACAGCAGTGATTCTGAGGAATTCTTAGCAAAATCTTTCTTTAACTGCCGTACTGAAGTGCTAGTATCCCTCCTGTTATGTTCATGTGGTTTGAAGTACGTAGGCATAAGGTTTCGCCCCTTCAAGGTTCGGATAAGAGTACACGTTAACTCCGTAAGGAGACCATTAGAGATACCAATTTCACGACATCTAAAAACTCACCATTCTAATTCTGCTACTAAAATTAGATTCATTGGTATTGAATCAGTCCCCCAACCTCCACGTAAAGGAAATTGGGACCAAAAACTACGGCAGAGAGAATCGTATTGGATTTACAAACTCAACATGTTATCCCCAACAAGGTTAAATGGGGGATTCTCTTTTTCAGCTTTTTTGTAATACTTTCTTCATTAAAGGGGCTTAAACAACACTGAGGAACTTCCTTTCTAAGCTCCCTACCGTACTATTTGTAAATTTGTAGATATGTAAATATGACACTTTTTATATGAACATGAACGGCCACTTTATTTTCATTTTGTTCAATTTGCCATTCAAGCCAAGATACTGTCTGCCCTATTTTATACATCCTGCTTGGGGTTTACTTCCCCTGATTGGATGATTATTTCCCTATGTTTATAGGCATTATTCAATCCATAAGACAGGTCCCTTTACTGTACATTTAATGTACCCTGACCTGACTGGCATATGTGAGACCTTGTGTGGCAATTTTTTGACCGTACAATTGATGGGACAGCCTATGCAATAGATGCCCATACCGGATGGGACTCTGTGCAGCTCTCACAATGTTGTGAGCACTGCCGAGATGCTATTCCCCGCACACCAGTCGGTTCCACTCCATAATACAGTGGACGTTCCAGTCACACTATGAAGTGCGCTTTGGGAATACTTTAAGCCCACCTCACATATTCAGCCATCATGTCCACATATGACAGGGACAAATCAGCGATATAGGGAGGCAGGGTTGTGCCCCGACGCTTTCCCTCTTGGCTGTAAAGCTCACGTAACATTCTGTTATGAAACAAACGCCAATACCAGATGGTGTGTCCCGCTCCGCCTGGCTCCCTCTATACATCACCTACTCCTATTTCCTACTTATTTTGGAGGGTTACCCCCACATTGGAGCTCCCTATTAGGTGGTTACAGTGGTGCAGCTCATGAGCCCTTGACTTGTATCAGGACTCCTGACCTGCTTGTGACATGATAATTCGTATCTTTCACCAATTAATTATCCATCCAGAATATTTTTATGAATTTAGCAGGATGACACAGGACTCCCCTTGTAGCAGTTACAGGTATAGCCTACTTGAGCCATAAGTACTACAATAAGCCGTAATAGCCACATAGTTTGACAATTGAAAAGTAATTGAAACACTCTAAACTGGAAACTCTCCAGGATTATGTTACATAACCTTATGTGGATTGAAGTATACACTACGGAGAGTGGTTATATAATGTATACATATACCCCACAGCTTGTGCAAGCTCTTCACAAAATAGAAAACCGAAAGTTATATTTTATCTTTAGTACTTGGTCTTACGCTTTAAGCTTTTTTTTTTATGTATTTTGCTCCCTTTTGCTACATAATCATTCAAACCTGCAAATTATTTTTGCAACCCACTGCTGTGCTGCCTGACCTTTTAATGTCCCTGACTAGAAGTGCATTTGCTTAACTCAAATTTCAGAACATTCCTTGGAAGAATTACAGCAAGCTGTTACAGTCTGGAGGCTCTACTAACATCTTGCCAGAACACTAAGGTTTTGGCAGTCTGCATTTTTTTTTCTGTGTAAAAGCCTCAGTTCTAATTACAGCTTTCTATTCAAAAAAAAGTTTTAATCTTCTGTAGAGGAGGCCTTGTCCTCCAAGAATACATCAAGGAGGTGGTAAAGATTTCAGTTAATAATAATTAGACATGTGCATTAGTTGCACTATTGCTTAAAGTGACACACAGCTCATTGAAGTGGTCAGGGTGCAGTGCCCCAGGTCCCTTAACCCTGCAGTGGTAATTATTGCAATTTAATAAATCGCAATAATTACCTGTGTGACGAAAGTAACCTAATCACTGGCTTTTATAGGGCCGGTTTGCCAGCCTCCTACCCTGTGATTATGGCCTTGTGACAAACTGAACCTCGTCAAGGGTTCTTGGAGGGAGCTGCTGGCCAGCCTATTGCCTCAGGACTATGGGCCCTGCAATATACATTTCCCAATGCACTTTCAAAGGCTCTGTTCATGTAAAGTATGTATTTTTGTACTTCATACAGAGGGACCAACTGTTAGCCCTAATGCTCTGGAACTGTTTTGGGCATGGGACCATGTGCACGGTGGGTCCAAAATAGGACTTCCAGAAAAATTCCTGAACCCCTGTTCTGATCTGGATATGTTGTTCACCCAGATCAGGGCTATCAGGGTATGTGTTGTGTGATAATTACGTTAATACATGATCTGCCTTAATTCTATCACAGGCAGAGGGGAGGGATTGTGTGCTGTATGGGGGAGTGTCAGGCATTGTTTCTATTGTTTTGTACAATTCGTGTCCTGTGGGGGTTCCTCTGGCCTGAAAAGTTGTATAAAAATCCAACCTGTATCATTAAACTCTCAGATCAGCTGAGCTGTACCTTGATGAAGTTTCAGCTCATGTTTGGGGGATTGGAGAACTACACTCTGGGGATTGCTATAATCACTATACTCCCCTGAGTATAATCACTAAGCTTTTGTAAGAGCTGTTCCAGCTTGACTCCCTGGAACAAAAGAGGGTCACCCACTGGAACCTGAAGCCTTGTAAGTCCAGGGTGGATAGGAGACAGCGAAACCACAACCAAGCTGCAGCGGTTCGTGGAGTTTGCAGTGGTTATGGTGCTCCAGCACAGTGCTTATGTTAAGTCAGTACAAGGAAGCAGCGATTGACAGGTACCTGGTCGGGGTGCAGTCGGTCCGTCACAACCTGCAAGGGTTAGTTCCACCTCTAATAGTGGTCTTCTAGACAGCCACTAGAGGGACCTCCAAGTGGAGACCTTTGGTTGAATAACTGAAACTGGACATCCTCACGCTATGCATGAGGACATCCAGCGTCACCCAAAACCCTATATAAAAAGCATTATACAATGCTTTCCTAAAAGGTAAGTCCGAATGCGATCGCAGTACTCTCTGCGAATGCGCATTAGGCCCCCCCAGCCAGCTGATGCCGGCAGGGGAGGAGTGTAGGCTTAGTCCAAACCAGCACCAAGGAACATCAGTGCTGGACTCGAGTAAATGATTATATAAAAAAAAAAGTTTTAGAACCCCTTCCGTACCACAGGAGGGGGTTGGGGGGCAATATAGAGAGCCATAGTGCCAGGAAAATAACTTCATCTGGTACTAAAGATTTGTCAGCATAGAACCTTTTATTTTAAACTAATTAAAAACAACCAATAGAAGTGTTTATGCCTGATCGATTCATTAAAGGGCAAGTCCAACAGGGAGAGGTCTACTAAATCTGTTTAGTATATTTGCTATATTGCAGTGTGCAAAGTAATTAGCCTGCCAAGAGTCTATGAGAGAGTTTATTAGTTTAGTGCATGAAGATTTTAAACCACGATTAACACATCCCCCCCTCCCTTTATAAAGCTATACTGTACTTTATATCCTGGAATTCCCACTCCATAGGTTTAGGAGTACCAATCACATTGTCTACTACGATTAACAATGCTGCAAAATTCACATTTTATTCTAAATTGTAATTGTCAGGAACCAGATTGAATTCAACTGAACTTTCTAATTTTAGACACAAATAGCCAAACTGAAAACGTAACAGATCAGGGATTCCCCCCACCCCTCCAGTTTTGCCATTTGGTCTTAAAATGCAAAGTTCACTTTGGTGAACAACTCAGATGTGACACTTTCTGGTCCCTGCAAATTGTATCCTCCAAGTTTGGCAAATAAATCAAACATTTCAGTGCTCCTTGAAATGACAGTCTGCTTTTAAAAATAATGTTTTTATTTTTTTAACTAAAAATTAGTATCTTCTAAAACACGTATGCACATAAATTAGAAATGAAGTGTTTCAAAAGGTAATTTTTAAATAAATATAAAAATAAAGTGGTTTTGTATGACAGTTGAACCATGATCTGCAATATTAGAGACATGACATTTAAAAAAAAAAAAATCCAAGATTTTATAAATAAGTTCACTGAGTTCCAGATATACATAAATAATCTGTGGAATGTGCAAAACTCTGGGGCAGTCCATCAGATGCATGGGACGGTATAGGTCCAACGATGCCACTTATAAATGGTTTCATAGGACCCAAAACCAGTTATTTCAAAGTTCAGATTGCAGTTATTGTACTGCTCGCCGCTTTGCAGCCCGCAACGGGATGTTTTGCCGTCCGTATGTCCTTGCTGCTTGGTTCTCAAACGCAAGAACCATTTGCTTGGCCACTTCATCAAAGAAGACCGTTGCCAGATGAGAATGGAGAAGGGATTTGAATTCAAAGGAAACCTGAAAAATAAAAAGCATTACAAAAAAAGGTTTACAGGGGATAATAAAGTAGAGGTTTAGAAAGTTTCTAATTATGCTAGAGGACTAAAAAGAGGCACTTCCCCAACAAGTGTATAAAACTACAAGCCCCACGAGTCACAGCCAGCAATCACAGAAGCAAGGCTGGCAGAGAAATATCAAGTTCTAGATTTTAAAAAAAATAATAATTTAACCCATTATTTGGAGCAACACTGGCTTCTGAAAAGAAAGCCCAACAAACAATTTGACATCTACCACTGCCTCTGCACATACGCATTCTTTATCTACTTAAAATATGCCAAGTAGGTCAGTTCTCAAACCTAGGGGGGGTCACCAAAAGAGCCCAGCTGTGTTGGACCCAACTGCCCATCTATACCCCTAGATCAGTGGTTCCCAAACCAGTCAAGGTTTTGTCAGCATCTCCATTGGAACAATAAAAAGGACATTTATAAATCCAGGACTGTTGGTGGGCCATGAGGACTGTTTGGGAACCACTGCGCTAAAGCTAGATTATTGAGTGCCAAGCCTACAGAAGAAACAATATAACAAAATGGTGATTGTGAAACATAAAAAAAAAAAAAAAAAAAAAACCAGATACTTACATAAAACTCAAGGGTGCAAGTGTCAGGTCGTCCAGACAAGCCTGGGCTAAACCGCCACACCGTCTCCAGGTGACTGAAAAGTTTTCCATCATTGCACACAGCCTGTATTGGATTAAATAAATACCCGGTAAATTGAGTGTGTAAACATGCTTCAATATTGTGTAGTGGACAGGTTGTTCATCAGATCAATATAGGTTAACAGTAAAACAGCTTGGACACTCCCTCCCCCATATCAAAAAAGGGAATTAAGCAACGTCAGCACAGTATATACTTAATGCAGGTAGCTGCCTACGGCCAGATTAGCAGAATTAGCCATTGCCAAGTAACAAAATCACTGATCTGTGATATTAAATTCACTGTGTGCAATTCTAGAATTTTATTTCCTTTTACTAACAGTCATGTGCCTTACAATGAACCACTCCTTTTCAGGTGGCAGTGCTGCAAAGATCCAGGAAACCCAAAGTTCACCAATTGATCTTTGTACCTGAAAAGGGAGCGGAATTAACAGGCCAGTTAGCAACAAGCTCTTACTTGCGTCAGCCAGACGTTAAATACGTCTGTGTACTCAAACCACTTCCAACTCACCAGGTCTCAGCCCCAAGGGCTGCGTGTTTAACTTGCACTTTGCATGGTGTTAAATATCTTCTGGCAAACAAGGTCAGACCTACTAACTCTTTGGTTTCCAGAAATCTAATGTAGTGCATGGTTAGTAAAACACTGCACTACAGGGAAAGAGGTGTATAAAACTATGCAGACTATTGAATGTGAAAAAGAAGTTGCATATTAAGACAGACTTTTCACTAAAGAGACAAAATTGTGAGAGGAGGCCCATAGTGGAGAATTCAGTGTGTCTGCAGAACAGTGTGTTGGGGGTGGGGAGGTTCTGTCCTGTCCTATAAGACAGTATACTTTCTGTACCATAACCTTTGCAATAATGCAGATTTTAATGCTCAGAAGTTTCAAAGACGAATATATAATGGGGGGTTAACTTTAAGCTTGATGGACCTTTTAAGAGTTGACAAATATACTTCAAGGTTTCCAGATTAGAGAATATCGAGCACTCGGGAAATCAGACCCAGATTGCCAGTGTAAGTGGAGTTCACAAGCACTCGATATTCTCGAATCTGGAAACCTTGAAGTATATTCTTCAGGTCTTTTCCCTGACATGATCTCCACTTAGGAAAATGTTTTGGATATGGAGAGATCATAGATAGGACAATTTATGATCTAAAAAATACTCTGAATGCATTGTAGCTTTCTGTGTTCTTCATTCTATTCTTTTTCAACACCAATAAACCCCATCCAATATAACTAAACTATTAAAGAAGGTGCTTCTAACATTCAGATCTAGTAAAAAGGTACTATTTACAGATATATGCAGGAGAACTTGGCAAAAAATGCTCATGTAGCAGTTGTAACTGCTACACTGCACATCCACAATGGAACTAACACTACCTTGACTTTGGAGATTACTTATAAGACCTTGAAAGAGACACTCCACTGCCCAAATAAAAACCATTAGGTAGATATAACCCAAATGAAAATCTGTTGAAAGTGTCTTCATTGGGGGAGGGGGAATATCCATGAACAAATGGGAAAAGTTGCAAATCTCTGGTCTGCCTCTTTGCAAGCCATACTCTTCTTCCCCCAGAAGAGACTTTGTGGCTGTCCAATCAAAGGCTTTCCAATGCAGCACAAGAGAGGTCTTTGCAAGGCAGGTGTACTGGGCAATTGAAGTCTCTTGAGTTTAACTCTATACCAGGGTGTAACAAGCCCTGTTGTCTGATTAACAGCAACAGGAATAATGGGAGGGAAGAAAAAAAAAAAAACACACAAAGGGGCTGTAATATTTACATATATAAATACTGCAAACCCTAAAGTTTGTTGATGTAATTTAAGACCATGTAGGGGCAAGGATAGGCCTATACTAAACCTTTCATGGAATTTGCAAATTATGAAACTGGCATGTGATTGCCTCAATGGACAGGTGCCAGCACCTCATGTGACTGGTCTGGTGGACCAAGCACGCTGGCTGCTGCTTGGCTGCCATTCAACAGGTTTTTATTTTCTACTGTGATTGTGTAGAGCACAGTCCTAATAGCCAGAATGCCTTTTCAGGGAAACTTAGTGGGGGGTTGTGCTGACGTTTACCAGATTGGAGATAAACTAAATGACTGTCTTTTCAAGGACACTTTCAGTTCATTTTGAATGTCTTATTAGACTGCTTATTCATAGACCTACACTAGTGCTACTTACTAAAGCAGTCATGTGCCATTTTTTGTACATTACGGATTTCAGCAATATCTAGGGGTCCAGCATGAGATGCCAAGCCTATAGTTGTTAATTACATTTACTACAATACTGTGGGTTGTCTTGCATGTATTTTTTTGCCACACAATAAAACAAAAGATTAAAAAAAAAAAAACCTAAAAGATCAACTTGCAAGAACATTACAATTCACAATTACTCTCCAAATTCAATGGACACTCACCCGAATCTGATGTTGAGGTATTACAGAGATTTTAGAGACATATCTCTCCACAATGGGAGGAAATCCCACCTCCAGCTCAGCTTTTGTAACTTCTTTGTGAGTAGACAGGACTTTTGAACTTTTACACCAAGGTACAAAGAACTTGTAATTCTCCACACTGGCCACTATATCAAACATTTGCTCTATGGAATATCTGGAAAAAATGAAATAAATTTAGTCAGAACAAATTATTTATGGGGTGCTCAATCAATGAATTGGTCGCATTTCATACATCAACTACCCCCACCCCAATACCTATATGCATACCACCAATAAAGAATTCACTAAATTTTGAGAAATCCAAAAGGACAAAATTGGAGACTAAAATAGCCTGACCACAACAGAATTTCGTTCCCCAGAGTTATTATGGCCTCAATTACTATTTGAGTTTCAATACACTATAATTCAAGGAATTTAAAATACATTATTTACTGTGTTCTCAGTGATATAAGAAGTTCTGAGAAAGAGAAAGAACAGACTGATTGAGAAGAGACAGCTCAGGAGGGGGGGGGGCCCCATCTGCTCCCAGAACTAGACATATATGGTCTTAAGTGTCGTTTTAAGTACCAAGCATTTCCTGAGTCCAAGTTAGCCAATTTTAATATAGGATATCTAATATGCCACCAATAAGCTTGAACCTTGGAATCAAAGTAAATTATATCACATCAGTAGGAATGCAAGAAATTATCCACAAATAATCCCAACAGGTTACTCACCCTAAAACTTTTGATTCCGAGTAGTCCATGCGCTTGTTCCCAATAAATGGTGCGGCAAGGTTCAAAAATGACCGCGTTTGCATCTGGATATGTGACGGATGAGGTAGCTTTGTACAGTGCGAGGCCAGAATGCCACAGGAGTTAATATGGCTGAAAAAGACAAGTGACAAAATTATTAATATTTCACATTCTTATACACTTTGTATCATCTACAAAGATGCAGAAAAATCCAGTCAATTTCCATACAAATTGTTCCAACTTTATACAATTTAGTAACCATGCTTCTCGGCACAGGGGGGGGGAAATTCAGAGATATCTGCAATAAATTGGACTTGTGCGGCCACTCAAATAGATTTAAACTGTAAATACTGGAGAGATATGTGACCTTGAGGTAACTACACCTCATGGAGGACAGTGTTTGACAGATACTGTGTCACCATGAAAGCCTGACATGCCATTGTCTCTGAAGCAGATATATTTGAATCAGTGCACTACTTTAGAAGATTGTCATCCAGATGTTTTGCAGATGACAATACCTTTTATCTTGCCCAACACATATAAGCATTTCAAACTCATTATGTGCCTTCTGATGGGGCCATTTCCTGCATACAATGAGAATTGACCAACCACAATTACAGGTTGCCAAACTACAGTACGTCACACCTTCTGCTCTGGATAGACTAGTTTGCAGTAATTGCCCTGATGCAATTAACATTAGGATTACTGCCTTATTGGAATTTGGTTAATACAAACCAGTTCTTCCATTCACAATGTTGTTACCCACAGTCACAGCCCTTGCTAGCAGCTCCAATATCAGTAATTAGTAGTATGTTACAGTTAGTCTGTAACAGTAATAAAACCTACAGGACAAGGCATGCACGTCACATAGTTTCACTGGCATGCAATATAGGCACGCAAGGAGTTAATCCTACAAAGCTGCTAAATAGAGGAAGTATTTGAGGAGGCATTTCCAAGAAGACCATGTCCGAAGAATGTTCTCTCTCAAAGTATGAGTCACCATTTCGTGACCATATTTCCAACCCAAAAAGGCATTGTTTTCAGACTTCCTAGATTATAAAAAAAACCAAAAAAAAAAACCACACATTCGGGTATCTGCCCGGATGCGTGAACAGAACTACAGTACAGCGTTTTGCAAGATCTCCATTTTAAAAAAAAAAAAAAATTGTTAGCACAGCCAGAATGGAACACTGAGGAAAGAACGCACATTGTGTATTTTACCCTCACCCCGTGTCACTTCGTACTTTAAAAAGGGACAGTGTGTGTTACCTCACAGTTTACATTTTTCAAGGATTTCTTATGAAAAGGTGTGCATTAGAGGCAATTTATAGCACACCTACCTCCAGGTGAACGGTGGCAATGCCATCCTTAACTATTAAGATAGTGACAGAACATCCTTGCATTCGATCCAAATGTTGACTTAACAAGAACAGTCTTATGGTTTTTCATGGCAATTGAGACTTTTGCCCAATAATTATGTTTCATGCAATAACTGTCACACATTTTAAGGGGGGAGGGGGAGGAGGAAACAGATTATCCTTAAATCTAAACTAGGTATTTCATGATAAATAACTAATAAAAAAAGTTACAACTACCCTAGTTAAAAATCAAGTTTAATATAATTATATAAGCAATTTTATAGCACCAACACATTCCATGGCGCATGTCATGTGTCTTGGAGGAATGAACACATGAAATACAAACAATTGTAGTTATTTCACATGCTATTTTTTGCATTTGTTATTAGCCAATTTTTACAATATCTGTGCACTAGCAAATTTATTTTTCTGCAATATCGAAAAAGTAAAGTGGTACATTTACAAAATTACATGCCAGACAATCTAACACCAATTACTGCACAGACAAAGATTACAACAAAATCATGTACTCTGGCCAAGCAGACATTTCTGGTGTAGATAAAAAGGAGCTGGCCTTGATAGTACAAAGAATAAAGGTTTACATTTCCCCCAGACTGGGCCTCTTCGATATCACGAGTTTTACAAAAAAAAAAAAAAAAAAGGGAGGTTTCTCAATCCCAGTAACCCATTATGCAGCCTTCCTTCCCCTCCCATAAAGTGGGTTCACTCTAAAAGCGTTTTTAAATAACCCCTTCCCCCTTGCAGGGTTAACTGGTAATGGAACGCTAGTCACGAATTTAACAAGTATTTAAAGTTTGTTTAAGAGAATCCACAGCTCCTATACACATATGGTTTATATAGATCAAGGTTTAAAAGAGATTAAAACAACCCTAGCTCACTCAATGGAGGGCCAATTAACCGTCACATGCGGATAGTATGCACGAGTCAGACACCAGGCATTTAATCAATTTAAAAAGGAATCCCAGGGAAACCACCTTGAGTAGCTCGGATCCCTCCAGTAGTAAAACGTCTACAGGTCATCAGCAAGAAAATTCATATTGGAAGGCATATTGGGTCTGGCAACCTAGGTTTCTTTTTACCCCCTTTTAATACCCATCAGGGTATTTCACCAACATTCTAAGATCTAACCAAAGACCACCAACTATGAATTGCCTGGGGATTAGAACTGAAATTCAAATTTCAAGCTAAAATAGACAAATGTTGGGTTTAACCCCAATTACACATGTATTATAAAGTGCTACGTTGTACTTTAAAATAAAGCTTTTTTTTTTTAAATAAATACAATTTCGAGATTACCTGCAAATGAATGAAAATAACCAAAAGTATTATGATAATCCTTATCTGAGCTGGGACAAGAGAACAAAGCCAGGATTTGGCCAGAGACAGGGTTTCCAGTAGAATTAAAAAAAAAAAAAAAAAAAAATGTATTATTAATAGTATTCTCCTTACCGGATTGCTTGGTGCTGATTCTTCATTCTCCCTAATACTGCCCGGGCAGGCCGGCTCTCGGCTTCCACTAGAGCCCGGAGAAGGGCAGATGATGCATTTCTCCCGCAATGAGCTGCCATGGTAACGGTATGAACAGAGCTGCTCCTTCTCAACCGGCTTCTCGAGTAATGAACCGGCTTTTGGCAAGGCGCTCTCACTTTACACAGTCAGGGGGAGGAGTTACTACTGAATGGAATGGGCGGGGCGTTCTAAGGTTCCACGCGCGTTCCTCCAACGTTCTATATAGTAACCTGAACTTTAACTGTGCGTCATTCAGAGAGAGAGGATTGAATGGGGGGTGGGTCTGGGCAATCAGCAGACATTTTAATACTCCACAGGATATCTTACACACTATGGGCCCAGCCCTGCATTCGCAGTCTATTCCTGCAGAGCTATTCATTAGAGCGAGGCAGTGAATGCCCTTTTTCTGTCAGAGATTCAAATTGGATGTAAAGCACAGAACTTATGTAAATGAATTAGCCTCCAGGTGTAATCAGACTAGCATTAAAATACACATTTCAAATATTGTGTGCAGACTCCCCTAGGTGAGGGGTCTACTTACATTGTGGCACCTGAGGGTCGAGTGAACACCTGCCATTAGCTTAAAGGGACAGTCTGGGCACCAATGCGACCTGAATGCATTTGATTTCATCTTCATTAAAAATAGGCTATTTTTGTGTGCATAATCATATCTGTTTATTTTTTAAACTGTGCAGTATGCCTCATAGACTCAGCTCATGACAAGAAATACTTATTTTTTTAGTGTATATATATATATATATGCACACAATTAAACCCCCAACAGCAATGAGATAATTGCGTTTAAAGCTGCACTTCCGCTCCCCCTGAAAAATGACTATTTTATAAAGGCAGAATCTTAATGAAATACTCATTTTGACTTAGTTAGAATTTCACTGAAATTCCAACCCAGTCAACAGATTTAAAGAGACAAAGTACTTTTCTGGAGGCAGAGGGCATGGCTAACGTATCCTTATAATAGAGCATTCTGCAAATCATTTCATTTTTTTCTGAGCAAAAAGTAAAGATTTGAGCATGCACAAATACAGCTGAACCTGTCAAATAAATTAGTTTTATTGGTACCCAGAGTGTCCCTTTAAGCAAATGTTCCATTCATTTTATTTAATGAACGGAACTACTTCCAAGTGTTGCAGTACAAGTCACATAAACATCTGTTGGGCAGAGATTTATGAGATATGTAACACTAAAAACATTCGGTGCATTGATTGGCTGACAGATTGGCTGACATACTTCCTGGTTTGTTTTGATAAGAGATCACTGCAGGGTTGTGAATCCTTGGGAGCTTCAGAATGATTAACCCCTTAAGGACACATGACGTGTGTGACACGTCATGATTCCCTTTTATTCCAGAAATTTGGTCCTTAAGGGGTTAAAGGAATACTCAAAGCACCATGACACTTCCCTGATTTGAAGTGGCCATGGTGCCTGGAGTTTGTATGTGTAAAGTTTTGCTACAAAACACTACATACACATACAGAGCCCCTCTGCTGCCAGAGGTGCAACTCCACCTAAGGCCACATCATTAAAGGGACACTGCAGGCACCCAGACCACTTCTGCTCATTGGAGTGGTCTGGGTGCCAACTCCCACTACCCTTAACCCTGCAAGTGTAATTATTGCAGTTTTTCATAAACTGCAATAATTACATTGCAGGGTTAACTCCACCTCTAGTGCTAGAGCGTCGCTGGACGTTCTCACGCTGTGTGAGGACCTCCAGCGTCGCTCTATTCCCCATAGGAAAGCATTGAAATGATTTTTCAATGCTTTCCTATTGGGAGACGTAATGCGCATGCGCGGCATTTCCGCGCATGCGCATTAGGTCTCCTCGGCCGGTGGGCGAGATTAGTCTCGCCCACCGGCCGACGTAATCCCAAGGAGGAGCGTCGCGGAGGCGGAGACAGCGGCGAGGGACATCGCCGCTGTCCCAGGTAAGTCACTGAAGGGGTTTTCACCCCTTGGGGGATTGGGGGGTGGGAGGGAGAGGGACCCTCCAGTGCCAGAAAAACGGATCGTTTTTCTGGCACTGGAGTTTCCCTTTAAGGGAATCATTAGCCAGCCTGGGGTAAGAGTTCCGGGTGGCTGGTGTGAATTTTGTGCAAATTTTATATCTGACACCAGCATGCATTATGCATAGCATGCTGGAGCCAGACAGCCAATGGCGGCATGGTCTCCCCCTCAGCCTACATTCTTTGACATCTGTCCCCTTCTGGTGATGGGGTGTGAAACCAGCCAAGGAGAAGCAAATGGCCTAATCACTGGAACGGAGGTGAGTTTTAGCTATATTATTTTCTTTTGAGGGAATGGGGAGGCAGTATAGGATTACTCTGACCAAAGACAGTATTTTCCTAAAACACTGTATTTTGATTAGATGAACCATTTAATTAATATTTTTTGCATATTTTGTAATGCATTATCAATGCACTGGAATGTCAGCATGGAAGAAGGGGTTTGAGCAACTGAGCTAATGTATGCTTTGCCATGGGTGCACACAGTGGTGTATCCTGGTTTTGTGCTGCCCTAGGCAGGACAAAACTCAGGCGCCCCCCCCGCGCGCCACCCCCATCCAACCTTTACCCCGACCCGCATTCTAAATACACACACACACATTCACTGACAGATATGCATACACTAGCTAACAGAAACACACACTCGCTAACAGAAACACACACACACACTAACAGACACACTCACACTCAGTAACAGACAAACACACTCACTAACAGACACACACTAACAGACACACACTCACTCACTAGCAGACACAAACTAGCAGACACACACACACTCACTAACATACACACACACTCACAGGCAAACACACACACTAACAGACACACACACTCAGACACACACACACACACTCACTAACAGACACACACACTAACAGAAACACACTAACAGAAACACACTAACAGACACAGACACACACACTAACAGACACACACACACTAACAGACACACACACACACACACTAACAGACACACACACACTCACTAACAGACACACACTCACACTCACTAACAGACACACACACTCACTAACAGACACACACACACTCACTAACAGACACACACACACACTCACTAACACACACACACTCACACTCGGCGGATGATCGGAGGATAGGTTATCTGGAAGTCGGGGTAGTTGGAAAAAGGCTAGCAGACAAAAATAAGGCTAACAGACAGACACACACACACACACACACACTCACTGACACACACATACTTGCTGACAGACACACACACACACACTCACTGACAGACACACTGACACAGACACACACATACTCACTGACAGACACACACATACTCACTAACAGACACGCACATACTTGCTGACAGACACACACACTGACTGACAGATACATACATACTCACTGACCGACACACACATACTCACTGACAGACACACACACACTCACTGACAGACAGACACATACTTGCTGACAGACAGACACACTGACAGACAGACACACACATACTCACTGACCGACACACACATACTCACTAACAGACACACACTCACTCACTAACAGACACACACACACTCGCACTCACTAACAGACACACACACACTCGCACTCACTAACAGACACACACTCACACTCACTAACAGACACACACACACACACACTCACTAACAGACACACACTCACACTCACTAACAGACACACACTCACACTTACACTAACAGACACACACACACTCACTAACAGACACACACACTCACACTCACTAACAGACACACACTCACACTAACAGACACACACACTCACTCACTAACAGACACACACACTCACACTCACTAACAGACACACACACACTCACTAACAGACACACACACACACACACTCACTAACAGACACACACACACTCACTAACAGACACACACACACACACACTCACTAACAGACACACACACACTCACTAACAGACACACACACACTCACATTAGCACTTTTTTTTTTTTTACTTTAAACCCCCAGCCTCCTTACCTTTGGGAATGCTGGGGGGGGGGTCATCTTTCTCCCTGGTGGTCCAGTGGCTGCTAGGCGGTCGGGCGGCACTGGTGGGCGGCTGGCGAGGGAGCTCTTCCTCTGAGCTGTCTGCTCAGCTCCCTCGCGCGCCGCACAGTGAGGCTGGGAGGCGGAGCCGGAATATGACGTCATATTCCGTCTCCCAGCCTCACTCTGCTGTGCGAGGGAGCATATCTGTTAGCCGCAAGGCTAACAAGACATTTGCCTTGGGCATTTGGGGGCGGCTTTTTTTGCCGCCCCCTGGAAAATGCCGCCCAAGGCAAATGCCTTGTTTGCCTCACGGCTAATACGCCCCTGGGTGCACAAGGATCTAAATCAGGTTGCATAGGTTCCCCTGTATCACTGTGGTCTCAGGTGTGCTGATAGAATTTTGCATTTGTTCTACCGAGTAAAAGATAACATTGATGGAAATTCATAAAGGCTTATGGCTCTCAAAATCCATACTGTATAAGATGGGTAAGTGTCAAATATTAGGGTTTATTAAAAACCCAATTACAAATATAGGCTAACTGATAGTGTGACTACAACTGAGTTGATTACTTTTTCCAAAATCAGCTATTTTAAAAAAATTTAAATGCATTTTTTAGTGAGTGTCAGACAAACATTAATGCAAAACATTTAGGTTTGAGTACAATTAAATCAGTTATTTTTATTTCATTTTAGAATTCAGTTTTCAATTTTTTACAATTTGCTGTTTAGTGAATAAACCCCAATTAGCCTCTGAGGTCACTTTCTACATTGCTCTATCAATGCACAGAGCTTACCTGAGGTCACATTCCACACATTGTTAAACCAATCTGATATCCTTGGACTTTGAAGCTTAACCACTCTCACTATAGGGTCAGATTTCCTTTTCCTTCTTGGACCCAAGTAGAGAGCTTTGCTTTAAGCTTGCCAAATGATTGCAGTCCAATAGTTGCTTCAGGAAGTCTTATATAGCCATGGACAACTGTTGGCAAGATATTGCATTTTTTTTTTCCGGGCTGGAGTAGGTTCCTAAGTACATTGCTCCTAAATTCAGAAATATCTCAAATTTGAGGTATTTTGATCCGTCAGTTATAGCACAAGCTCCTATGATTTTACTGTGTGATAAAGTAATGATCAATAAATATTGCTTATATGCACCGAATAGATAAAAACACAAATGTAAAATACCATCAAAATCAGGGTTGCCCAAAAGGTAGATCCCCAGATGTTTTAAAAGTGCAGCTTCCATGATTAGTGATGTCGCGAACATAAAATTTTCCGTTCGCAAATGGCGAACGGGAATTTCCGCAAATGTTCGCGAACCGGGCGAACCGCCATAGACTTCAATGGGCAGGCGAATTTTAAAACCCACAGGGACTCTTTCTGGCCACAATAGTGATGGAAAAGTTGTTTCAAGGGGACTAACACCTGGACTGTGGCATGCCGGAGGGGGATCCATGGCAAAACTCCCATGGAAAATTACATAGTTGATGCAGAGTCTGGTTTTAATCCATAAAGGGCATAAATCACCTAACATTCCTAAATTGTTTGGAATAACGTGCTTTAAAACATCAGGTATGATGTTGTATCGATCAGGTAGTGTAAGGGTTACGCCCGCTTCACAGTGACAGACCAAACTCCCTGTTTAACGCACCGCAAACAACCGCAAACAGTCCATTTGCACAACCGCAAACTCCCCATTTGCACAAGGTTGGATACCAAGCTAGCCATGTCCCGTTCCTTGTCCTCACTGATGTCATTGAAGGTCTCTTCCTCAACCCTGCCACGTACAATCGCATCGATTTTAGGAACCGGGAGATGGAAAAAGATGCTTGGTTGGTCCTCCTACTTCAAATTTGGGGCACTGCGCGTGTAATCTAATGTGCCACCAGATAGGAGTGGTGTGTTAAGTAGTACTATTCTTATCAGTTTAATCCCTGTTACGTCCCCTATCAGGGGACGTGTATATGGCATCGATTTTAGGAACCGGGAGATGGAAAAAGATGCTTGGTTGGTCCTCCTACTTCAAATTTGGGGCACTGCACGTGTAATCTAATGTGCCACCAGATAGGAGTGGTGTGTTAAGTAGTCCCCCTCATCAGGCCTTTTTTAGTCGAATGTATTGCCAAAAATGTTGTAACATGGCTTTAAATTCTTCTTCATTAGTAAACATCTAAATTTACTGGGACTGTAAAATAAATTAAGTAAATATCATGATGAATATGGTGATAAATATTATTCCTTCCCACCGATAGGTCAAAAACTGCACTGATGTTGCCACATATAATTCCGTCAACATGTTGAGTTAATTTCAGCAATTTGGCATAAAATTAGTTTAACCAGATCCAAAACAATGTGTCTCTGTTGCAAATCTCATGCAAAATACTTATAAATGTGACATAAATCACCTAAAGTGTCATAAAAGTATTTGATTATGTTCAGGTTAAGCAAATACTCGTATGAAACAAAAAGAGAGATAAATATACATAAATATTATTTAAGATCCTTGAAAGACTTGTGTATGTGAGATTGACAGACTTTCTTGAGTCCAATTCTTTGCTCGACTCACTTCAGTCTGGTTTCCGCGTTCAGCATTCTGTGGAAACGGCTCTGACCAAAGTATCAAACGTTCTACTTGCAGCAAAATCTCATGGTCACTACTCTATCCTAATTCTACTTGACCTTTACGCTGCTTGTGGCAAAACTAGCCACTTCATTGTGCAAAAACTGTATTAATTTGTTTATTTCAATGGGCAAAGACTATGTGCATTCTTTTAATTTGACTTCACGAACAGAACAGGGATATACTGTTCGTGAAGTCGAATAAAATACTGAATGGAGGACCATACAAGGGAGTCGTGTGTCTACAATTAAGAACTGGCAACATAGGGAAACCGCAAACACCTAATGGTTGAATGGGTGGTTGCCGTTCGTATGAACGAACACGTGGCGGCGGCCATCTTGGCGTATGAACGCCCTGCGGTGTTTGGTCGTTGAGTGCATGGAACTAAAATCGGCTACTCGACCTTGCGAACACCACTGGACTTCCATACTGTTTGTGCAGATAATTCCATTCGTCCGAACTGAGCGGCGTTCGTCTAAATTAAAACATCGACCGTCAAACACACGACTACCCAGTTATAGATGTGTATGTTCGTCTGTTAATTCGTATGAACTCCCGAAAGAAGACTGGTCAAAGTCTGCAATTGCCTAGAACTGTTTCGGAACTTCACCTCGTTGCTGACCGGTCCATAACTTCACTCGACTGGCTTCTCTATTCTAACGAACAGATCTGAGCGGTATTTCAACAGATTTATTCAGTAATTGTCTTTTGTGGAGTTCGGATAAGTATTATACGAATTATGATATTTTAACCAATATCGTGTAATTTTCTGTACGGAGAGATAATTTGATTAAAGCTGTGCCCTTACGCAATTATCTCTCCAGTACAGAAAAGGGTTATGGGAAATGTTACTGTACACTCAGTTTTCCACAAGGTCCACCAGGGAAAAACCCCAGGAATGTCATTAAGGAAACTCCTTGCATGGGGATTTGTATAAAACCGGCTGTGGTTCAATAAAAGTTCAGTTGACTCCCAAAACTGTGTGTCGTCCAATTGTTGGGGAATGGGATTGGAATTACTACACTACTCTTTATTTATATGCTGACTACGTCTACCAGCGGAGATATTGCAGTTTACACTTCTACTCCGCTACACTGCTTTTGATACTGTTGATCATCAACAGCTTCTTCTCATCCTCCATAATCTTGGTCTATGAGATATTGCTCTCTCCTGGTGC
Organism: Pelobates fuscus; assembly: GCF_036172605.1. Taxonomy (NCBI): domain Eukaryota; kingdom Metazoa; phylum Chordata; class Amphibia; order Anura; family Pelobatidae; genus Pelobates; species Pelobates fuscus. Next base: position 251,921,939 of record NC_086322.1, read on the forward strand.
TCCTCCTACCTCATCCAGCGCCCTTTTAGCGTTTCTTTCTCTGGCTTTGCCTCTTACTCACAACCTCTCTCTGTTGGTGTCCCCCAAGGTTCAGTCCTTGATCTCCTACTGTTCTCGATCTATACTGCCTCCCTTGGTAAACTCATCAGGTCCTAGGCTTCCAATATCACTTCTATGCAGATGACACGCAAATCTATCTGTCCTGCCCTGATCTCTCCCTGCCCCTCTTGACTAGTGTCTGACTGCCTCTCTGCTATTTCTAACTGGATGGCTACCCACTTCCTTAAACTTAACTTGTCCAAAACAGAACTTCTGGTCTTTCCTCCCTTAAGTGTTGCTACTCCTGTTTCTGTCTCTTAAACATTGCGAGCATCCGCCCCTACTTAACGCCAGATGCGGCTTAGGTGCTGGTCCATGCCACTGTCCTCTCTCTCTCTCTCTCTCTCTCTCCTTGCCTACTGCAATCCACTTCTCACTGGTCTTACATGCTCCCAACTTGCTCCATTGCAGTCTATATTGAATGGGGCAGCAAGGCTCATCTTCCTGTCCGCCCTCACCTCCCACGCCTCACCCTTCTGTCAGTCCCTGCATTGGCTTCCCGTAAGATATAGGGCTCAATATAAAATTCTGGTTCTTGTTTTCAAATCTCTACATAATGCTACTCCCACCTATGTATTCTCCCTAATACACAATTATGTCCCGCTTACACCCCTATGCTCTGCTGAAGACCTGCGTCTATCCTCTGTTCGTACTCCCACCTCTGATGCTCGTATTCAAGACTTCTCTAGAGCTGCACCGTTCTTGTGGAACTCCCTTCCCTTTTCCATTAGATGCTCACCCAGTCTCCATTCCTTCAAAAAATCATTAAAAACTCGCTTTTTCACAAAAGCTGTTAAACTGTTAATGGCTCCAAAAAAACGCACTGCTTTTGATACTGTTGATCATCAACAGCATTAGGCCTTTCCCATCAAAAACCCACACTAAGTCTTCATTGAATACTGTTCTACCAATCTACTTCCCTCATACTTCCCTTACCTTTTGTGTCACTTTACCCCACTCCCTCGAGCATGTAAGCTCATTGAGCAGGGCCCTCAACCCTTCTGTTTCTGTGTGTCAAACTTGTCTGGTTACAATTACATGTTTGTTAGTCCACCCATTGTAAAGCGCTACGGAATTTGTTGGCGCTATATAAATATAATTATAATAACGAACTATTACATGTATATACACAATGGACAAACACTTACAAAAGCACAACCAAAATTGTGCTAATAGCTCTTTGCCCAAAGGCCACTTACCTCCAATCAGTCTTTATCTCTTCTCCTTGGCTGGTTTGACTGATTGGAGATAAGTGTTCACTGGGAAAATGCACTATTAACACACTTTTGGTTGTGCTTTTCTTTTGTGAGTGTCTGTCCATTGCATAGACATTTTTTTGTTTATTATTAAATACTATACTACATTTGCACATATATTTTCTCTCTCTCTTTGTTTCAAATGCTGAATCTTAAAGGGACCCTGTAGGCTACCAGACCACTTCAGTTCATGGGTGCTGTGTCCTTTTTGCACTTAGTGCTGCAATGTAAAATACAGCAGTTCCAGAAAATCGGTAATCTTTACATTGCAGCTGTAAGTCTGCCTCTAGTCGCTGTCTCCTGGATCGAAAAAGTACCTTTGGTCCAGTATCTGACGCACTGCACGAGGACCTCCAGCGTGAAATTTTCCCCACAGGAAATCATTGCTTCATTGCTTTCCTATGGGAGGGGGGTCTAGTGCGTGCGCATTAGTGCCTGTTCATCGCGGGCCATCGGAGAGGGTAGTCCGTCGTCCCAGCGCCGAGGGACATTGGTGCTGGGATCAGGTGAATAAACTTTATTTAACCCTTTTTTCGCTAGGGAGGGAGAGGTGCGGGGGAGCGTCAGTGCCAGGAATACAGCTTTGTATTCCTGGCACTATAATATCCCTTTAAGGTACTCAAATACCTTTCTTGATGAACTGACACTGATTAATGGTGATTTATTTCACATTTATTTGTATTTTGCACACAATTTGCACCAGACACACCTTATTTTTGAACTGTTTGCACTATATATTTAATTGAAAGAGGCCATTCAAGCTAATTGGCAGCCTTTTACAAATACACTTTAATCACTGTTGCACTTTATCAGTATACATATGAAATTTGTTTATAAAATAAAATTAGTTCATATTTGATAAATATTATTATTCTCAAAACCTTTATAAAAACTAAGCGTGCAAGAAGAACAGCTAATTAAACAAATCCAAAGATAAACCACAGAATAGGTGTGTCATTGTCTTTAAATTAGCTATTTTGTAATCACCTAATTAAAATCAGTTGTAGTGGTAATTATGTATATGCAGCAATTTGCATCATGTCTACATACAAATAAGCAGATTTCATTAAAGGGTTGGAGCCACACTGCAAGCGTTTCCAGTGAAACAGAGAGTGTGTGTGCAGACTAAGCTCCACTATGTTAATATCATGAACTCAAGTAACCTGTTACATAAAAGGAACATTCTGAAATCTCATTCCAATAGAAGCTGTGGAATACCATCTCATTGGCTGCTGCAGCCACTGCCTCTTTTCAGCAGCCAATCCGACTGCAAGCATAGGTTTCCTCCTCGCTATAGCCACCTGATATATGATGAAAGCAGGTCTTGTGCTTAATGATGCAAAAGAACAGTCAATAAAATTGAAACATACCAGTAAAATAACTTTTGCCAGATATCAATGACTATTAAAGGACAGAGACAAGTTCACAGCTTGTGTTAAAAAATTCCAGTGATCCAGTATGTTTCTGACTGCTAAAATGTTCATCACTATGCTTTTAAGTAGCATTGAATAAATTTACCAATATAAGAGGGCGTTTTCATTTTGTCGTTGCATATGACAAACTGACCACTGATCAATTTTTTTTATTTTTTGCTTATTGCCGATTTTCGAAATTAAATTCATTTGCGGGGAGTTTCTATCACTTTTCAGTCTCACCCCAACTTTTGTAATGCTAAGGGTAATCATCTCAGAGAGAGTTCCAAAACTGCATCACGTTTAGTGCCAGACGGCTGGGGAATGTTCTAAACTTCCAAAGAGCCTCAGGACACATGGAAGGTCTAATCACACATAAATAAGATCCAGTTGCTACAACAAAGGAAAGTTGTATTCCTAACACTATAGTGCCCTGTGCCCCCTCTCTTTGCAAAACCCCACTGTGGCTCATAAATGATTAAATTACCGGTACCCTTTATTCACTTACTCAATTCCAGTGCCGATTCACGCTCCTTTTCTGATGCCAACTGATAGGGGGACCTAATGCATATGCGCAGTGAGTGCCGCACGCACATTAGGCCTTTCCCATCAAAAAGCATTGATTCCTATGGGATTTTCAGTGATGCAGCGCATGACATCATCCACAGAGCCAAACACCGTGAAACTCCAGGTAGCGCCTTTAGTGGCTGTCTGGTAGTTTCTCAAAAACTGCAATGTTTTACATATCAAGAGGACTAAGTGAGACTGGGACACTACACCAAGACCACTTCAATGAGATGAAGTGGTCTGGTTGTCTATGATGTCCCTTTAAGCAGTAAAGCCCCGTTTTGGGAGTTTCACAGCACAGTCTTAAATACCCTTTTTTTGTGTTTAGTTTTTTTGTGTGATACACTGACACTGAAAATGGTGCAGTGGAACCTGGCTCAAGTTTTTTCCTAAAGACGATTGGTTTGGTGGGAGAGGGGATTCTTTGGCCTTCTGGCCACCATCTGTCTTTTAGTCCTGCAGGGCGCTTTCCTGTATAGAAGATGTAATGTACGGAGCAGCCAGAACACAATAGTTGCAAGACCTGACCCTATTGTCTGGTCTTGGCAGGTCATGGAATAAAACAATAGTAGGACCCTTAAATCCTCAAGACAGGGTGCTCCAAAAGTGTGGACTGGGTTATCCATAATAACAGTTGAATAAAGAAAAAGAACACACAGTGTAGAGAAAAAAAAAATTGTTACATAAAAAAGAAGCTGGAAAAAGACTAATGTCCATCAAGTTTATCCTTTCATATTGGTCTTAAACAAGTGTCTGGGATAGGCAAGTTGCAATGGAACTAGAAGAAGAAGCAGTAAGGGAGATAGGTGTATATATATTTGGCTTTTAGATACAGATAAGTAGAAACAGATACTCCTTATTTATACAGTGGGACATAAGATACTACTGAGTATTTAGGGCTTTCTATATGACTGTATAATATGATTTAAACAGTCATGGATGGTGTAATAAACTACATGGAAGTGTAAAAATATGTTTTAGTACCCCTAGGTTGGAAGCTATTACATTCCTGACTTTTGTTTCACAAATGTCGCTACCAATCAACGTGCACATGCTCTCACAATTTGTGATAGTGCTCTTCAAACATATCAATCTAATCATAACTAAGTCAGTAAGAATATGTGTTATGTATAAGTTTCAAATAATACAGATGAATAATAAATGTATCCAGGTTGAAGGGAAATAAAATTAGACTGTTTAATTTGACAACTCCACTTCTGTTCCTAAATAAAGCAGCACCATTCATATGAGGATTTTTTCCCCAAGAAATATTAAAAAAGATTTTCACTTTAAGAAAAGTTCTAAAATATTCCACATGATTTAACAAATTCTCCCGCTGCATTTACCATGCATATTAAAGGAATGCTAACGTGGTCAACTAGCATATTAAAATAACACTATTTAGGACCACATAGGACCACTTAGATTGCAGTAAAAATGTGTTTAACCCCTTAAGGACTGAGCCAAATGTACAAGTTGTGAACAAAACAAAACGTAAAAAAACCTGGCATTTGTGCTATATGTCTGTTCAACCGTAACTCACCTCTTTCATATTAAATGCAGCCCCCCCCCCCCTTATTATATACATGTCAGGCCTTAAGCCTCCCGATGTCTCCTCATACTTACGGGTTTGACGGAGCTTAGCCACACCCCCATTGCCGCGGTCTGCTATTTAATGCGACCGCACCAGCTGATAGACGCTGGATTATTGAAACGCGTACCGCGCCAAACTCACCGGCTCACATACCTCGCTGAGACGACCACTCGCTACTAGACCGGACTGGAGGAATATTCAAGTCCCCAACATCTCTCCTCATCACAGACAGCTACCAGCACTCTCGGCAACCATTCACTGAAGCAACCGCCTCTGAGGAGAGCTGGGGACACAATCCCTCTACTTCTAGAAGTTAAGTAATTTACAGTCTCTGAGTTAAGAGCTAACAATGCTAAAGTCTGCTATCAAGTTCTCCAGCAAGCCTGCTACAGCTTTCCTCAAATCAAGTATTATTCAAGTTCAGCTGTACCTGTCTTGCTACAGATAATCTTATTTCTTCATACTAAAGTCTGCTATCAAGTTGTCCAGCAATCCTGCTACAGCTTTCCTCAATTCAAGTATTATTCAAGTTCAGCTGTACCTGTCTTGCTACAGATAATCTTATTTCTTCATACTATTAGGAGAAAGAGATCAAATTAAGGCCCCTAAATATGGAGACTTACGTACCCCTAAGCCACAGATTCAAGAAAATGACATTAAAAAAAACCCCATAAGAACAGAAAGAAGGGCAAGATCGGATGAATATTTAACTGCTCAAAGTAAAATACATAAAAATACAAGAAGGTTATCGTACATACCTATTTCCAACCCTAGGATTTTTGGAACCAGAGGAACAGAGTAAAACACAAATCTCAATATCAACAAAAATCTCCACAAAAAAGAAGGAGGAGCATAGAGGAAGGGGAGCTAGAGGAGGAGTGGATTTTCAGAGGAGGAAAAAGAGACAAGCGGAACCATTAGATAAGAAAGCAACGGAGATACAAGCAGGAATTTTTAATTTAACTCCACATGTTCTTAAATCCCCTCAAATCAAACTACTACAGAAGGGCCTTAAATTTGCACCAACTAAAAGCTTAAACAAATTCAACACATATGTTGATCTCAATAGATTCAAAAGAACGTTATGTTTAAAAAAATTCTTTCAAAAGAATCCCATCATGACTAATTTTGAAAATTCTCAAGACAATTACAAACATACTAATCTAAAAGAAAAATCTAAATTTTACCCTAAGAATTTGATATCAAGCGAAATGGTAACTTTTGAAAAAATGGTATTAAAGGATCTCAACAAAATTAAGAAACCCAATAAATATCAGCAGAATCTCACCAAAAAAGAACGTATGGCCCTAAACAAATTCCAGAAAGACAATTCAATAGTCATTAAACCAGCGGATAAGGGGGGGGGGGGGGTAGTCCTCATGACATTGGAGAACTATAACAAAGAATCTCAGAGATTATTGGACGATGATAACACATATAAACAATTAAAAGTAGACCCACTAAAGAATTAAAAGAAAAATTCCATAAGTACCTAGAGAAGGGTTATAAAAAAGGTATTCTAAACCAAAAAGAATTTAATTATTTAAAAATAGATTTCCCAAAAATTCCGGTACTATACCATCTACCTAAGGTCCATAAAAATCCCACCCAACCCCCGGGAAGACCTATAGTTTCAGGCATTGGATCTATATCATGTAGACTTTCCGAATATATAGATCGATGCCTGCAACCTTTGGTACAACGTACACCTAGTTATTTAAAAGATACAGGTGACATTTTGAGGCATATAAATCAACTAGTGTGGACAGGGCCGCCATCAGGGGGTGACAACCGTGACAGTTGTCACGGGCCCGGCGGCCCTGGGGGGCCCGGACTGCTCTGGCAGTCCTGGGCCCCACTTTCCTTCCCTGCACACATAGATAGCGAATATCGCTATCTATGTGTGCAGCCGCGGGCCCCCGGCTCCCTGTTACCGCAGAGGGGGCCCAGGCAGCACACAGCTTCTTCTCTCTTGTAATAACTCTCGCGAGACCCGGTTGCCATGGCAACGCTCCGCGGGTCTCGCGAGAGTTATTGGAACAGAGGAGAGAAGAGAAGCTGTGTGCTGCCTGGGCCACCAGGGATCATGGAATCTCCCCCCTCCCTGGACAAGGTAAGCAGGGAGGGGGCAGAAACCATTTAATTAAATAAAAAAATTATGTAAAAAATTTCCCCCCGTCTTCTGAGTCCCACCGGGTGGTCCATGCACTTAGGGCCACCCGGAGGGCTTGTATCAGCAGGGGCCCGGTCGGGCGCTCTTTCCCCCCACGACCGGGCCCCTTGCTTTCCGGCAGCCGGCTGGGAGGGAGTGAGGATGGGGGATCCTCACTCCCATCATCCTCAGGCACCACACTGGACCCCATAGAATCCACCCTCCAGCAAAAGGCAGGAAACTGGAGGGTGGGTTTAAAAATGTACATTTTACATGTGTGTCAGTATGTCTGTGTGTCAGTATGTCTGTGTGTCAGTATGTCTGTGTGTCAGTATGTCTGTTTGTCTGTGTGTCAATATATCTGTCTGTGTGTCTGTATATGTCTGTTTGTCTGTGTGTCAGTATGTCTGTTTGTCTGTGTGTCAGTATGTCTGTTTGTCTGTGTGTCAGTATGTCTGTTTGTCTGTGTGTCTGTGTGTCAGTATGTCTGTTTGTCTGTGTGTCAATATATCTGTGTGTGTCAGTAGGTCTGTCTGTGTGTCAAAATATTTGTGTGTGTGTCAGTATGTCTATGTGTGTGTGTCAGTATGTCTGTCAGTGCATGTGCATGCATGTGTCAGTCTCTGTATGTGTCTGTGTGTGTCAGTATATGTGCCTGGATGTGTGTCAGTATTTCTCAGTGTATATGGGTGTCAGTGTGTCTGTCAGTGTGTGTGTGTGTGTGTGTGTGTGTGTGTCAGTATCTCGGTCAGTGTATGTGCCTGTGTGTGGGTGTCAGTATTTCTGTCAGTGTATGTGTGTCAGTATGTTGATCAGTGTGTGTGTCAGTATGTCTGTATATAAGCCTGTGTGTCTGTCAGTACGTCTACCAGTGTATGTGTCTGTGTGTGTCAATATATGTACCTGTGTGTCAGTATGTCTGTCAGTGTATGTGCCTGCTTATCTGTATGTAGTCAGTGTATGTATCTGTGTATCTGCTTGTGTGTCAGACTATGTACCTGTGCATCTGAGCCGCAGCTTTATATACAAATACACCCCTCCATTCAAACTTCAACACTGCATACAAGCACACTCCTACATTCAAAAACAAACACTACACATAAATGCACACTTTCATTCAAACTCCAGTACCACATACAAACACATTAACACAAACATACTTCATACAAACACATGCTTACATTCAAACACACAAAACAGTGCTAAATACAACCCTGCAAGCATGGGAAATTGGTAGAGCCCCACCTGTCAAAGCATTGTTAGAGTTGCACGACAGATGGGGTTCTACCTTTAGTCCAATCTTGCAATTGGGTGTCCCAATAAAATTCATTCTATTTAATGCCGCCACTGTATTGGGATGGATGCCGTGATTGCATACCAGGGAGTGAGGGGCGACGGCGGCAGGGCCCAGGGGGCCCAAGCAAGCGGGTCCAGTCGTTATTAAAGACGGCCCTGCACACACACACTGCATACACTAACACAACACACACTGCATACACTAATACAACACACTCTGCATACACTGACACAACACACTCTGCATACACTGACACAACACACTCTGCATACACTGACACAACACACTCTGCATACACTGACACAAGACACACTCTGCATACACTGACACAAGACACACTCTGCAAACACTGACACAACACACACTCTGCAAACACTGACACAACACACACTGCATACACGAATACAACACACACACACTGCATACACTAACACACACTGCATACACTAACACACACACACTGCATACACTAACACACACACACTGCATACACTAATACAATACACACACTGCATTCACTAATACAACATGCACTCTGCATACACTACACACTAACACACTCACTGCATCCACTATACTGACACACACTCTGCATTCACTACACTAACACACACTCTGCATCCGCTACACACTAACACACTCTCTGCATTCACTACACATTAACACTCTGCATTCACTACACTAACACACACTCTGCATCCGCTACACATTAACACACACTCTGCATCCGCTACACATTAACACACACTCTGCATTCACTACAAATTTACACACACTACATTCATTACACTGACACACTCTGCATTCACTACACCCTAACACACACTCTGCATTTATTACACCCTAACACACACTCTGCATTTATTACACCCTAACACACACTCTGCATTTATTACACACTAACACACACTCTGTACACACACTACATCCACCATAAATTTAAACACTCTGCATTCACTATACACAGACACTGCGTCTAATACACACACTACATCCACTACAGACACTGCATCCACTAAACACATTTCATATAGTACATACAAACACTACATCCACTACACAAACACACACTACATCCACTACTCAAACACACTCTATGTTCACTATACACACTGCATCCGCTACACAAACACACACTCTGCATTCACTGCACAAACAGTATCTAATACACACAAACACTACATCCATTACACACATTCTAATTTACTTCCACCATACACACCACATTCAGTCCTGCATCATTGTCAGCGAACTAGGTAGGGCGTGGGCGGGCCCGGGAGGGGGGGGGGGGGGAGGGGGCAGACCTTGTGCTTTGTCAGGGGCCCCAAAATTTCTGATGGCAGCCCTGAGTGTGGAATGAAAATTGTTTCCTAGTAACCGCAGACGTTAGTTCCCTCTACACCATTATTGAACATGATAGAGGTTGCACTGCCACAAGACATTTTTTAGAGCAATCTAATGATTTCTCAATTGATCAAATTAATTTTATTATGGAAGGGATCCTTCTAATTTTGACAAGCAATTATTTTTGGTACGATGGCAACTTTTATCTCCAGGCATGTGGAACGGCGATGGGAACGAGATTCGCGCCTAGCTATGCCAATTTATTTATGGCATACTGGGAGCTCCAGTTTGTCCATTATGGGGCCGGCTGGGCAGCGGGTCTCGTTACCTATCGCCGTTATATAGATGATCTATTCTTTATTTGGGAAGGCACGGAGGAATCTTTGACTAGTTTTATAAATTCACTTAACTCCAATAATTGGGGTATCATTTTATCCACAGATATTAGTAAACTTAAAGTAAATTTTTTGGATCTTAATATTTATGTAGAAGACAATAAGATAAAAACAAGCACCCATTTTAAACGGGTAGATGTTAATAGTTTTATTTACACCACAAGCTGTCATTTTACACCCTGGTTAAAGGGAATCCCTAAATCACAATTTATTAGAATTAAAAGAAATTCCGGGGGCGGGGCCTGGCCGCCGGCCGGATCAGACACGCTTGGTCTGAGCTCCTGCCTCGGTGCCGGGAAATCGGAGCTAACGGCGGGCCATGGGCACACATCAACCTGCTACCACAAGCATCAAAATACCAAAGCGATGGCGATGCCAGGGACACCCGAGGGGACCCCTAAGGGCACCAAAGTCACCCGATCGAGGCCTGAGGCCTACGGGCTTGAGCTCGGGTGAGACGGCCGCTCACCCAGTTCTCTGGCCGGTGGCCTGCCACCCCCCCCCCTCTGGGCCGGGGGGGTCATCCCGGTCCCCACAGGCAACCACCACCGCGCACAGCTACATCTCCACTCTGGCCTGAGAACAGTGAAACCATGCGTACCAAGATGGCTGACCAGCAGATGTCTGGCACGGTCTGGCTGATACCTCGAGCCTGAGAACTACCGCGGATCCCCCGCCTAGCATACCAGGTGACATCCGTGCTAACCATGGTGGTGGTAGAGGGAGAGTGGGGGAAGGCCAGACCCCCCCTGGGCACACACCATCAAATAACGAGGCTGGCACACTTAATGGGCCCACCTGGGCTGAAGACCGCCGGGGTTGGAACCCCAGAGCACCGACCGCTTATGCTGATTATCCGATGCCGCAAGCGGTGACCAACAACAAGGACACACAGCAGCCCCCCACAGGGGAAGAACTCGGCCTCCCACGTGAGTTACCCGGTTCGCGGACCTGAGGTGCAGGCCTTCACACACAAGCCTGGGGCTGTAGGGGGGAATTGGCCAGACCCTGCCCCACATAGCCGCATTTTCCCACACACCTAAACCAGAGATGTGACACGGGCTGGGCTGGAACTTACCACCCCACAACGTACCTGCACAAGGCACTGTGACCCACTAGCACAGCAGCACCACGCCAGCCTGCATGTCTCACCTGAGGTACCAAGATGACCCCCACCTGCGAAAACCACCACCTGCCGATTCCTAGCAAGCTGGGACAGCCTGTAACATCCACCCTGGCAATGGGACTCTATGGGACATATACTGATAGGTTCAGACTTGCTTGGATCTGAGCCAGTCCGGGCATAATTATTCCCATGTTACAGCAGAGAAACAATATATGAGTTTACTGTCAGCATTCTATGTCTCATAACATGCATGTCTATATTAAGCTTTTTGCAGCGCAGGAGGTCAGATAAGCATGCTATGTAGTTCCATGGGCGAACCGAAAGCAAGCTAACATGCCAGCATGTACTGATCTTCTCAGTACACTCTCACCCCTACCTAAGCTCACCCGCAGCATTGTTATTTCATTTTATGTCAGTGATTGTTATTACGCAGCTAAGCATTTACAGCACAACTAACTGAGAGAAATGTACTATCTTTTGCTAGCCTTAGCACTTAATGATTGTTAAACGTATGCTGATTCTGATTGCAGTCTATATGCCAGACAACCCTCAGTGAAACAAACCGTAACCCTACATACACCGGTGTTTATGCTCCATTTGCTAAAAATGCCAGTATTAGCGACGAATATAGCGGGAACACCACTTGCTTAAGCTCATCAATCTACCATTATCATTTAAAAAATTGTGCATGCATTACAGCTGCCATATGTGAAATGTATGTTGATTTGCGCACGTGACTGCTATTGTGGCACCACGGCACATCTGTGAATTCTTGCACACAAAAATAAAGAATTAAAAAAAAAAAAAAGAAATTCCACTGAGGAAGTAGAATTCATTAAACAGGCACAAAAATTGGAAAATAATTTCCTTGAAAAAGGTTATAAACAAGATGTTTTGTCAAATGCACTTAACGAAGTATCAATAATAAAAAGAGATAACTTATTGAAGAATACAAAAAAGAATAAGATAGAATCTAATGCCACAATACCAATTATTTGTAATTATAGCCATGGAAATGATCAATTCAGAAGAATAATTAATAAGCATTGGCCAATTCTAAGGGAAGACCCTGCTCTAACCGTCATTCTGCCAGAAAAACCTAAACTAATCTTTAGAGGAGCTCCCAATATGAAAAAATTACTAGTGAGAAATCACATTCGAAAAGATTGCAATATAAAACCGATTGACTGTAGAAAAGGTTTCTTTGGATGTGGTATATGCCTAGCATGTAAGAATACTGGAAATAAGAAAAGACACATAGAAAATTTCAATAATGCAAAAAACAATGAGGAGTTCCACATAAAAAGTTTAATTACTTGTTACTCTAAAAATGTCATTTATATGTTGGAATGTCCATGCGGCCTAAAATATGTAGGCCGTACGAAACGTAACTTACATACAAGGGTAGAGGAACATGTTAGGAACATCAAGAAAGGATATGAGGGACATAGTATTTCTAACCATTTCAAGATTTCCCATAATAGTAATCCTAAGGGACTGTCTTTTATAGGTATTTATAAAGTTTTAGGAAATTGGAGGGGGGGGATTCCAACCAAATTTTAGGCCAACAGGAAATGAGATGGATGTTCAACCTTGGTACTCTACAACCCAATGGTTTGAACATTGATTTCGAATTATGCCATTTTCTTTAAATCTATACCAAAGTGTAATTTCACATCATTAAATTAGGGCACCATTTAAAATGGAGGATGGAGATGGTTGGCAATATCACTTAGTGATGTCACTTCCGCCAACCATTTACACCATTGGATATTTAAAATTATGTTACCATTTAAAATGGAGGATGGAGATGGTTGGCAATATTATTTAGTGATGTCACTTCCGCCAACCATTCACATCATTTGATATATAAAATCATGTTACCATTTAAAATGGAGGATGGAGATGGTTGGCAATATCACTTAGTGATGTCACTTCCGCCAACCATTCACACCATTGGATATATAAAATCATGTTACCTTTTAAAATGGAGGATGGAGATGGTTGGAAATATCACTCAGTGATGTCACTTCCGCCAACCATTCACACCATTGGATATATAAAATCATGTTACCATTTAAAATGGAGGATGGAGATGGTTGGCAATATCACTTAGTGATGTCACTTCCGCCAACCATTCACACCATTGGATATACAAAATCATGTTACCATTTAAAATGGAGGATGGAGATGGTTGGCAATATCACTTAGTGATGTCACTTCCGCCAACCATTCACACCATTGGATATATAAAATCATGTTACCATTTAAAATGGAGGATGGAGATGGTTGGCAATATCACTTAGTGATGTCACTTCCGCCAACCATTCACACCATTGGATATTTAAAATTATGTCACTACCAATGAACATTACGTAACTAAACATCACTGATGATTGACAATTTTGTCAACAAATGGAAATTCTCTACCACAGATGTTTTCTCTTGTAACATATAATGTAGAGCGTAACCTGTTTTCCAATTTGTGATTAATTCCACACCATGTGACTTCAAGAGGAGGATCCACAAGGACTTTCAAACATTTAAAAAGAAGGATTCCTGAGGCTATCATGCAGCTACTGAGGAAGCTCATAGAGTGAAACGTGTTTAGCTGATTATTCTGGACTTTTTATTGGACTTTTATTGGATCTTTTTACTTTCTAAGTACCCATTTATTTTGTTTTTAATGTATTAACAATAAATGTTATTTACTATTTTATACTTTAGTCCAAAGTCCTTTATAGCCATCAGGAACTCCATTGGGGAGAGTGCTATTCCCCCTCTAAAGTAGCACATTGTTTATCAACCTCAGAGCCGGGATTTCAGGGCTCTGCAGAAGGTGAGCACAACTATTTATATTTCAAAATACCATTATAGTATGTGCAATTCTACACAGTTGTTTTTCTGCTTTTCTTCTCGTTGTATACTCCTGGAGGGACACTACCTGGGATAAAGGGGTGTGTTGCTGCCCTAAAAGCATAAAGGATCCTTTTACGGAGCCAATACCATATAGGCTCCTGTCCATGTGAGTGGTTTCCGTCATTACTTACTACCAATTATCCATTTTGGAACATCTGCACTATATTTTTGTTTCTCTTGTTTCCTTTTATATGTACATTCAAGTTTTTCAAGACTGTCACTGTACCAAAGGGGTGAGTAAACCCCTCTACTGTTTAGAGCGCTCCACTTGTTTGGTATAATTTGTATACCTTATTTCTGTATATTTGTTTTTTATTGTGGGTAAGGGGTATTCCACTTTTAGTGTTGAGCAGCTTTTACATTTTGGGCACTGTAAAGAAACACTTTCTATCTCTTTATTGAGGTAGTTTTCTCTATTTTGATCAAGTATTATTCAAGTTCAGCTGTACCTGTCTTGCTACAGATAATCTTATTTCTTCATACTAAAGTCTGCTATCAAGTTGTCCAGCAATCCTGCTACAGCTTTCCTCAAATCAAGTATTATTCAAGTTCAGCTGTACCTGTCTTGCTACAGATAATCTTATTTCTTCATACTAAAGTCTGCTATCAAGTTGTCCAGCAATCCTGCTACAGCTTTCCTCAAATCAAGTATTATTCAAGTTCAGCTGTACCTGTCTTGCTACAGATAATCTTATTTCTTCATACTAAAGTCTGCTATCAAGTTGTTCAGCAAACCTGCTACAGCATCCATCAAAACAAGTACTATTTAAGTTTTGCTGCACCATTCTTGCTACTGATTATTCCAATGTATATAATCTCTTATAATTTGAACTGTTAACAAGAATAACGGACTCTAATGAATTCTGAACCTTATCAATGCTAAATGAAACAAACTGTTTATTATTTAAAGAAACAGTAACTGTAATTCTGGAACTGAAGTCTCAGTTCCATCTAAGTGTCTTAATAAAAGATCAAAGTCCTAAGAAATCTGCAGTTGTGTTACACATCATTTACTGTGAACGTGACAGAATAATCCAGCCTTTGTAATGGAACCAGCAGATTTCGATTCTAAAGTAATTTTGCTGAATCAACGAGTCGATTCACTTAACCAAGGTGTGCAAGACCTGCAGGTTACAAATGAAAGAATTCTCACTTATGTCAGAGACTTACAAACGCATTCTCCTCATACTGTTCTGCACTCAACTAGCGATCCTGCTGTATGTAACCCTGAAAAATTTTATGGTGATCGTTCCAAATATAGGGAGTTTTTTAATTCCTGCAAATTATTGATTGCTTTAAAACCTAGATCTTATCCCACAGAAAGATCTAAGGTTTTTTCAGTTATCTCATTTCTGAGAGGTGAACCTATGTCCTGGGCCCATTCCTTTTTGGACAATGATGACCCCATCTTAGATTCACTGGAGGAATTCTTTAAAGCCATGTTTCTTCTCTATGAAGATCCATACAAACAAAATACTGCTGAATTAACAATTAGAACCTTGCTGCAAAAACATAGACCCGTTGAAGATTATATCGCTGAGTTTAAAAGATGGGCAGTAGAAACGCAATGGAATGACATCGCATTGCGCAACCAATTTCGAATCGGCTTATCTGAAGCTGTAAAGGATGAACTATCTAGAATAGAACTCCCTACTACTTTGAATGCTCTGATTCATCTATCGATCAGCATTGACAGAAGGCTTAGAGAAAGAAAGGCCGAAAAGGCTCTCTCAACTTCAACTGGGAAAAAATCATTTCATCCTCCAAAGCCTTCTGACAACTCATCCTTACCAACCGAACCTATGGATATAGGGGTAATAAGAAGTCCCCTCACTCCTGAAGAGAAAAATCGAAGACGTATATTAAACCTCTGCATGTATTGTGCCTCTCAAGTTCATTTGGTCTCTGATTGCCCTTTATTGAAACGGATAAAGGGCAGTAGGCAGACTCATGCCTCTTCCATCCTAAGTGCAAATGTCCCCTATCATTCTCATATTACAGTGGGACAATAAAAGAATTATGACCAAGGCTGTCATCGATTCCGGTGCAAATGGAGTGTTCATCGACCCAGCCTTTGTAACAAAGAATAAAATTCCTTGTATTCGTAAAAGAACTTCTGTTCCTGTTAGAGTGATTGACGGGTCCCTCATCTCATCGGGACCAATACTTCATGAAACCATCCCTCTAAAAGTAACCACCAATCATACTCATACTGAAAATCTTATATTTGATGTTATCCCATCACCGTTTTTTCCTATTATACTAGGGATCAACTGGTTAAGGAACCACAACCCTCAAATCTCTTGGTCCCCCTTTTCTCTTACCTTTAACTCCGATTATTGCAAGGAAACATGCTTGCAACATATTCCAATCCTTCAGCCTACTAAAGAACCAGCTATAACCTCTTGTTATTCGGACACCGAAGTGGAACCTCCTCCTCATACAGTCGTTGGGACCAGGGCCGGCCTTAGGGGTGTGCGAGCTGTGCGGCCGCACAGGGCGCCATGGAGCAGGGGGCGCCGTGCGGCCGCACAGCCGATTAAAAAAAATAATTTAAATTTGCAGCGGGGGCGGAGCTTACCGTGCGGCGGGGGCGGAGCTAAAAGCGCCGGAAAACGGCTGCAGGGGAAGCAGGAAGGAGTCCCTGCTTCCCCACCAAACAGTCACCAGGAGCTGCACTGCCTCAACAATGAACTCCACAGGTAACTGTGTGATTGTCAGGTGAGTGTGACTCTCTGCCTGTGTGTATGACTGTCTGCCTCTGTGTGTCTGTGTGTATGACTGCCTGTGTGTGTGTGTGTGTGTGTATGACTGTCTGCCTCTGTGTGTATGACTGTGTGTGTGTCTGTGTGTATTACTGTCTGCCTCTGTGTGTGTCTGTGTGTATTACTGTCTGTGTGTCTGTGTGTATGACTGACTGTCTGCCTGTGTGTGTCTGTGTGTATGACTGTCTGCGTGTGTGTGTATGACTGTCTGCCTCTGTGTGTATGACTGTGTGTGTGTCTGTGTGTATTACTGTCTGCCTCTGTGTGTGTCTGTGTGTATTACTGTCTGTGTGTGTCTGTGTGTATGACTGACTGTCTGCCTGTGTGTGTCTGTGTGTGTCTGTGTGTGTCTGTGTGTGTCTGTGTGTGTCTGTGTGTGTCTGTGTGTGTGTGTGTGTGTGTGTGTGTGACTGTCTGCCTGTGTGTGTGTGTATGACTGTCTGCTTGTGTGTGTGTGGATGTCTTCCTGTGTGTGTATGGCCGTCTGACTCTGTGTGTGTGTGTGTGTGTGTGTCACATACAACCAATACACGCATATCACACACTGTTAATATACCCATTACAAATATCACACATAGCATACATATCACACACAGTCATCACACGTACTATTACATACACAGACAACACAAACATAACAGCATACATGGATGACGGGGGGGGGGCGCTGTGAAGATTTTTCGCACAGGGCGTCTAAATGCCTAAGGCCGGCCCTGGTTGGGACTTTATCTTCCCTTCTCGACGACATAAAAGGACTCAGTAAAGATACTCTTAATCTTCCTACATCAGTTAAACTATCGAAGAAAGACGGCCTCTACTATTTCAAGGACCGAATTTATGTACCTCCTGCTTTCAGAAATCAAGTGCTCAATTTTATTCATTATTCTAATCTGGCAGATCATCCAGGTATAAAAAAGACCCTTGAATTGTCCAAGAGATATTATTGGTGGCCTCATCAAGACAAAACCGTTAAATCATATGTTAAAACCTGTTCAATCTGCCAAAGATCTAAACAAGGACCTCAGTACCTAAGTAGTCAATTATTGAACCTACCGATTCTCGGAAAACCTTGGCAATCCATTTCTATGCACTTCTTGGTGGATCTTCCCCCTTCTCAATAGCATACCACCATTCTAGTGGTAGTGGACCGCTTCACGAAAATGTCCCATTTTATCCCTTTAAAGATGTTACCCTCATCCTCTGAACTTTCAAAATTATTTCTTGACAATATTGTAAAACTTCATGGACTGCCTGACGAAATCATTTCAGACCGAGGGACTCAGTTTACCTCCAAATTCTGGAACGCATTATGTGCTTCTCTTCATATCCAACGTAAACTGACATCCGCATATCATCCCCAAACTGATGGACAAACTGAAGGAGTCAACCAATGCTTAGAGCAATATCTACGATGTTATTGTTCTCACTTACAAGATGATTGGATTACCTGGTTGCCCATGGCAGAATTCGTATACAACAACTCCTATCATACTAATAGCAAGATGACTCCATTTTTCTCCAACTATGGATTTCATCCCTCCTTGTTTCCTGCTCAAACAAATCTTTCGTCTAATTCTTCTGTTTCGAATCAAATCTCACATATGTCATCCTTATTCAAATTTTTACATGAACTTTTGGAATTTGCATCATCCACTCAAAGAAAATTTTTTGATATTAAAGAAAACTCTTCCCCCGATTATGGGATTGGGGATCTTGTCTGGCTTTCCTCAAAGGACATTTTCATAAATCGGCCATCTAAGAAGTTAAGTTCCCTTTTTCATGGTCCATTTCCAATTAAGTCAATAATCAACTGTAATGTTGTTGAATTGAAGCTTCCATCTACTTTGAAAATTCATCCTGTTTTCCATGTATCCTTACTTAAAACTCATCATCCTCCTTTCCATGGAGCTGTAACTACTTCTCCTGATCCTGTTTTAGTCCAGGGTGAAGAAGAATACAAGATTCAGAAAATTCTTGATTCAAGGGTTCATCGTGGCTCTTTACAATACCTCATTAGATGGAAGGGATATGGAATTGATGAAGATACTTGGGAAAACTCCTCTGGAATCCATGCTGATAAATTGATTTCTGCTTTTCATAGACGCTACCCTTCTAAACCATGTTGAGATAGCACCCTGAGGTTGCTCATTAAGGTGGGGGTACTGTCAGGCCTTAAGCCTCCCGATGTCTCCTCATACTTCCGGGTTTGACGGAGCTTAGCCGCACCCCCATTGCCGCGGTCTGCTATTTAATGCGACCGCACCAGCTGATAGACGCTGGATTATTGAAACGCGTACCGCGCCAAACTCACCGGCTCACATACCTCGCTGAGACGACCACTCGCTACTAGACCGGACTGGAGGAATATTCAAGTCCCCAACATCTCTCCTCATCACAGACAGCTACCAGCACTCTCGGCAACCATTCACTGAAGCAACCGCCTCTGAGGAGAGCTGGGGACACAATCCCTCTACTTCTAGAAGTTAAGTAATTTACAGTCTCTGAGTTAAGAGCTAACAATGCTAAAGCTTTATTTCAACTTACTAAAGTCTGCTATCAAGTTGTCCAGCAATCCTGCTACAGCTTTCCTCAAATCAAGTATTATTCAAGTTCAGCTGTACCTGTCTTGCTACAGATAATCTTATTTCTTCATACTAAAGTCTGCTATCAAGTTGTCCAGCAATCCTGCTACAGCTTTCCTCAAATCAAGTATTATTCAAGTTCAGCTGTACCTGTCTTGCTACAGATAATCTTATTTCTTCATACTAAAGTCTGCTATCAAGTTGTCCAGCAATCCTGCTACAGCTTTCCTCAAATCAAGTATTATTCAAGTTCAGCTGTACCTGTCTTGCTACAGATAATCTTATTTCTTCATACTAAAGTCTGCTATCAAGTTGTCCAGCAATCCTGCTACAGCTTTCCTCAAATCAAGTATTATTCAAGTTCAGCTGTACCTGTCTTGCTACAGATAATCTTATTTCTTCATACTAAAGTCTGCTATCAAGTTGTTCAGCAAACCTGCTACAGCATCCATCAAAACAAGTACTATTTAAGTTTTGCTGCACCATTCTTGCTACTGATTATTCCAATGTATATAATCTCTTATAATTTGAACTGTTAACAAGAATAACGGACTCTAATGAATTCTGAACCTTATCAATGCTAAATGAAACAAACTGTTTATTATTTAAAGAAACAGTAACTGTAATTCTGGAACTGAAGTCTCAGTTCCATCTAAGTGTCTTAATAAAAGATCAAAGTCCTAAGAAATCTGCAGTTGTGTTCCACATCATTTACTGTGAACGTGACAATATAATTGTATTCAGGGGAAACAGGGCTTTCATTTAATATCAAATATTTAGCTATGAATCATAATTTAATATGAAAAATTTTGTTTTTTTTTAGTTCTACATGACATTTTAACTGTCAATGTCATAATACTGTTTGCTTTTACTGCAATAAAATACACATATTTGTATTCAGCAAAGTCTCACGTGTAAAACAGTACCCCCTATGTACAGGTTTTATGGTGTTTTGGGAAGTTACAGGGTCAAATATAGCACGTTACATTTGAAATTGAAATTCGCCAGATTGGTTACGTTGCCTTTGAGACTGTATAGTAGCCCAGGAATTAAATTTACACCCATAATGGCATACCATTTGCAATAGTAGACAACCCAAGGTATTGCAAATGGGGTATGTCCAGTCTTTTTTAGTAGCCATTTGGTCACAAACACTGGCCAAAGTTAGCGTTAGTATTTGTTTGTGTGTGAAAAATGCAAAAACTGCCAATTTTGGCCAGTGTTTGTGACTAAGTGGCTACTAAAAAAGACTGGACATACCCCATTTGCAATACCTTGGGTTGTCTACTATTGCAAATGGTATGCCATCATAGGGGTAATTTTCATTCTTGGGTTACCATAGGGTCACAAAGGCAACCTAAGCAATCTGGCGAATTTTAATGTGAAAAAAATGAATGAAACACAAGCCTTATATTTGACGCTGTAACTTTTGAAAACACCATAAAACCTGTACATGAGGGGTACTGTTGTACTCGGGAGACTTCGCTGAACACAAATATTTGTGTTTTAAAACAGTAAAAAGTATTGCAGCAATAATATCGTCCGTGTAAGTGCTGTTTGTGCGTGAAAAATGCAAAAAACTTCACTTTTACTGGCGATATCATCGTTGTAATACATTTTACTGTTTTGAAACACTAATATTTGTGTTCAGCGAAGTCTCCCGAGTAAAACAGTACCCCCCATGTACAGGTTTTATGGTGTCTTGGAAAGTTATAGGGTTAAATATAGCACGTTAGCAAATTAAATTATATATAATAATAACAATAATTATATATATCTTTAATCAGTATCAGTCTACGTGTAATTTGAAATTAATATATATATATATATATATATATATATATAATTATATATATATATTAATAGTAAAATACACCTAGAAAATGTTTGTGTGTGTATGTATATGTGTATATATATATATATACTTAGATCATGGCCACCGGATGAGCCCCCTCCTTCAGGGGCCCGGTCAGCGCTGTGGCCGCGGTATAGCGCGACCGGGCCCCTTTAAAAAATAAAAATAAACCAGCCGCAAGTGCTGCTGGGAGGAAGTGGTCACTTCCTCCCAGCACACTCCGCACGGGAGGAGCGCGCGCAAGTGAAGGAGTCGTGCCGACTCCCATCATCCCCAGCCACCCTCCTGCAAAGGTAAGAGACAGGAGGGTGGCTAGAAAATGAGCACTGTGTATGTCTGTCTGTATGTCTGTCTATGTATGTGTCTGTCTGTAAGTCTGTGTATGTATGTATGTCTGTATACATGTATGTGTGTGTATGTATGTATGTGTCTGTCTGTGTATGTCTATGTATGTATGTATGCATGTATGTGTATGTCTATGTATGTCTGTATGTATGTCTGTGGATGTATTTCGATGTATGTATGTCTATGTATGTGTCTGTATGTATGTATGTATGTGTCTGTCTGTCTGTATATGTATGTATGTCTATGTATGTCTATGTATGTATGTATATCTATGTATGTATGTATGTATGTATGTGTATGTCTATGTATGTATGTATGTGTATGTCTATGTATGTGTCTGTATATATGTATGTATGCATGTATGTATGTCTGTCTGTGTATGTGTATGTATGTATGTCTGTGTATGTATTCATGTCTGTCTGTATGCATGTATGTATGTCTATGTATGTGTCTGTCTGTAAGTATGTGTATGTATGTCTGTATGTATGTATACATGTATGTGTCTGTCTGTCTGTGTCTGTATGTCTGTGTGTCTGTATGTATGTATGTCTGTATTCATGTATGTCTATGTCTGTATGCATGTGTGTATGTCTGTATGCATGCATGTATGTCTGTGTATGTATGTCTGTATGTATGTGTATGCCTGACTGTCTGTATGTATGTATGTCTATGTATGTCTGTCTGGATGCATGCATGCATGTATGTATGTCTATGTCTGTCTGTCTGACTGCATGTATGTCTATGTATGTATGTCTGTCTGTCTGTCTGTCTGTGTGTGTGTATGTATATGCGTGTGTATGTATGTCTGTATGTCAGTATGAATGTATGTCTGCATATCATTATGAACGTATGTCTGTGTGTATGGATGTCTGTATGCATGTATGTCTGTCAGTAGGTCTGTATGTATGAATGTATGTCTGTATGTCATGAATGTATGTGTGTATGGATGTCAGTGTCTGTATGTCTGTATGTATGAATGTGTGTATGTATGTATGTATGTCGGTGTCTGTATGTATGTATGTGTCTTTATGTCTTCATGCATGTGTGTCTGTATGTATGTTAGTATGTGTCTGTCTTTTACTATGTATGCCTGTGTGTATGTGTCAGTATGTGTGTGTCAGTATGTATGCCTGTATTCATGTATGTCTGTTTCCGTATGTGTGTCTGTTATTATGTATCTGTGTCCTTTTGTATCAGTGTGTGTGTTTGTGTCTGTGTATGTATTCCTGTGGGCGGTATTTGGAGGTGGACCCAGTGGGCGGTATTTGGAGGCGGGCCCCTGGGGGCCCAGACCCTGAGCTGAGTTAGGGGCCCCAAAATTTCTGGTGGCGGCCCTGCATATATATATAATATATATATATATATGATCTAAGTATATAATATTTTTTTTTTACACTGATTTAACTTTTTTTTTAATTTGATTTCAGCCAGCAGGGGGACTAACTGTCATTACAGTTAGTCCCCCTGCTGGCAATGCCTGAGCCAGCTATCCCGGCCATGTGATTGTGAGGTCCTCGCAAGGACCTCACTCTCACATGGCGGGGGGGGGGCTGCTGGACAGCGGACGTGCCGCGGGGGCTCCCTGGGAGTCCCCTAAACCGAGATCGCTGGCGTGGGATCGCCGGCGACCGGGTAAGTAAAAAAAAAGAGGGGGGAGTAAAAAAAAACATGGGGAGGGAGGTAGGGGGGTAGTAAAAAGAACATAAGGAGGGGGTGGAGTAAAAAAACATAGGGAGGGGGAGTAAAAAAAAAAGAACATAGGGAGGGGGAGTAAAAAAAACATGGAGGCAGAGGGGGGAGTAAAAAAAACATGGGGAGGGAGGGAGGGGGGTAGTAAAAAGAACATAAGGAGGGGGTCGAGTAAAAAAACATAGGGAGGGGGAGTAAAAAAAAAAAAAGAACATAGGGAGGGGGAGTAAAAAAAACAGGG
This sequence comes from Pelobates fuscus, assembly GCF_036172605.1. Classification (NCBI taxonomy): domain Eukaryota; kingdom Metazoa; phylum Chordata; class Amphibia; order Anura; family Pelobatidae; genus Pelobates; species Pelobates fuscus. The sequence continues at coordinate 251,945,577 of NC_086322.1, forward strand.
AGGCAGAGGGGGGAGTAAAAAAAACAGGGAGGCAGAGGGGGGAGTAAAAAAACATGGGGAGGGAGGGGGTAGTAAAACGAACATAAGGAGGGGGTGGAGTAAAAAAACAGAGGGAGGGGGAGTAAAAAAAAAGAACATAGGGAGGGGGAGTAAAAAAAACAGGGAGGCAGAGGGGGGAGTAAAAAAACATGGGGAGGGAGGGAGGGGGGTAGTAAAAAGAACATAAGGAGGGGGTGGAGTAAAAAAAACATAGGGAGGGGGAGTAAAAAAAAGAACATAGGGAGGGGGAGTAAAAAACAGGGAGGCAGAGGGGGGAGTAAAAAAAACATGGGGAGGGGGAGTAAAAAAAACATAGGGAGGGGGAGGGGGAGTAAAAAAAACATAGGGGGAGTAAAAAAACAGAGAGGGGGAGGGGGAGTAAAAAACATGGGGGAGTAAAAAGGACACAGGGAGGGGGGAGTAAGAAGGACACAGGGAGGGTGGGAGGGGAGTAAGAAGAACATAGGGAGGGGGAAGGGGGAGTAATAAGAAGAACACAGGGAGGGGGAGGAGTAAGAAGAACACAGGGAGGGGGAGGAGTAAGAAGAACACAGGGAGGGGGGAGTAAGAAGAACACAGGGAGGGGGGGAGTAAGAAGAACACAGGGAGGGGGGAGGAGTATGAAGAACACAGCGAGGGGGGGAGGAGTAAGAAGAACACAGGGAGGGGGGGAAGAGTAAGAAGAACACAGGGAGGGGGGGAAGGAGTAAGAAGAACACAGGGAGGGGGGAAGGAGTAAGAAGAACACAGGGAGGGGGGAGGAGTAAGAAGAACACAGGGAGGGGGGAGGAGTATGAAGAACACAGCGAGGGGGGAAGGAGTAAGAAGAACACAGGGAGGGGGGAAGGAGTAAGAAGAACACAGGGAGGGGGGAAGGAGTAAGAAGAACACAGGGAGGGGGGAAGGAGTAAGAAGAACACAGGGAGGGGGGAAGGAGTAAAAAAAACATGGGGAGGGGGAGTAAAAAAAACAGGGAGGGGGGAGTAAAAAACATAGGGGAGGGGGAGAGGGAGTAAAAAAAACATAGGGAGGGGGAGGGGGAGTAAAAAAAAACATAGGGGGAGTAAAAAAACAGAGAGGGGGAGGGGGAGTAAAAAACATGGGGGAGTAAAAAGGACACAGGGAGGGGGGAGTAAGAAGGACACAGGGAGGGTGGGAGGGGAGTAAGAAGAACATAGGGAGGGGGAAGGGGGAGTAATAAGAAGAACACAGGGAGGGGGAGGAGTAAGAAGAACACAGGGAGGGGGAGGAGTAAGAAGAACACAGGGAGGGGGGAAGGAGTAAGAAGAACACAGGGAGGGGGAGGAGTAAGAAGAACACAGGGAGGGGGAGGAGTAAGAAGAACACAGGGAGGGGGGAGTAAGAAGAACACAGGGAGGGGGAGGAGTAAGAAGAACACAGGGAGGGGGAGGAGTAAGAAGAACACAGGGAGGGGGGGAAGGAGTAAGAAGAACACAGGGAGGGGGGGAAGGAGTAAGAAGAACACAGGGAGGGGGGAAGGAGTAAGAAGAACACAGGGAGGGGGGAAGGAGTAAGAAGAACACAGGGAGGGGGAGGAGTAAGAAGAACACAGGGAGGGGGGTGAGGAGAAGCGGAGATGAGGAGAACAGGGGGGGGGGAGGGTGAGAAGAGACTGGTAGGGGAGGGTGGGGGGAGAGGAAAGACCACCAAGAGGCAGGGCAGATCTCTAAGGGACAGAAGAGAGCTCTCTAGGACAGGGGGCAGGACTCTTTCACACTAAGTGCACAGCAGTTATAGATAATTTGCACATGTTTGTGAGAACTGAAAAACGTGTATGTATGTATGTATGTATGAATGTGTGTGTGTGTTTTTAGTATGTTGGGATTTAGTTATTGTGCACTTTTTTTTATTTATATTTGATTTTATGGTACAGTGGTGTTTTTTGAAAATGTTCAATTGTGAAAAATTTTCACATTTTATGCACATTATATACAACAGCAGTATTTGCACTGTAAACCTTTTTTATTTATATAAAGTGTCAGTGAACTTAAACTGTATGGCTATGATGTGGTTCCTGTAGGCTTTGCGTATGTGTGGGGAGTGTTGGGGGGGCCTCCATGTCCATTTTGCTTGGGGCCCCCAAATCCCTTCAAACGGCCCTGCGTGTTACTAGGCAGAAATGTAAATACTGCCTTTTCTCTGAAGTGCTTAGCATGCAGGGACATGGTATAGACACCAGAACCATTACATTAAGCTGTAGTGATACCGGAGAAACTGACGGAAGCAAAGCACAGAGAGATGGACACAGGTTTCTTCAGGAAGGAAGAGATTCTTTATTGGATCACCGATCGGGACTCAGAGGGACTAATGTCACCAAAATACAGCAAGTTCTGAGCCCCGGACAATAGTGCAGGCTCCTTATATAGGCACATAACTCCTCCCATATTAAGCTCCACCCGCACATTCTCTTGACCAATCAATACAAATAAGAATTAACTTCCTGCTTGACCGCATGGCTTGTCCAGCACAATGGAGGAGGGGAATACTACATCCTGTATTCTTGCACATGCTCCGTACACTACTGATCGTATCTTGCCTCGTGCAACCAACTGATCGATACGTCAGCATATGCACGTACACATGCCATGTGGTAATCTCGGCCTACTAAATTTATTTTTACCGAGATTCCACCACATTCCCCCCTTTGATGCCTCTTGATATTTCACAATTACTTGAGGCATCACTTAACCTTAGTTTGCATACACCGCAAGTTACCTTGAACCAGACCAGACTTATCTTATGATGTGAATCTTCAACACTCATCTTCCTGCATTGGTTCTCCCTGATCTAGAGCCTTATATTTATAAATTGCCATTATCTGTGCAGCAGCCTTCCTCTCTGCTATATTTTCTATCAGGCTTTGCACAGACCTAACTACTAAGGGTATAAGACACGGCAGGAGTAGACACAACATTAAAATCAGTAGGACTCCACCTACCACTGCCTTAAGCCCTCCAAACCACTCATACCAGCTACCAAACCAACTACTTGGATTATACCCTTTCCATACCTGAGTAGGCACATGCGCTAGTTTAACCATATGGCTAGTAAGCTCAGCTATTGCTTGCCCTTCATCATCTATTTGAAGACAGCAATTGCTCAGGTTAAACTTCCCACATACACCTCCCTCTACTGCCAAAAGGTAATCCAAGGCTAATCTATTTTGGTAGACTGCTGTCCTCATCCTGGTATTATGCTTCGCTAGAAGATTGAGCGCTTGTGATGTCTCGTTAGTAATGATCTCAACCACCGCCTGTAATCGTATAATACGGTTGAGCATATAAATAGGGGTTCTATAACCAAAAGTACCATCCTCTGCCCACGTGGCTGGCCCATAATAATCTATAATACGCTGGGGAGGCCATTCATTATCTTCCCAGGCGCCTCTATGGGTCCCCTTTTCTTCCTATGATTCACATCATACACTTTAACACCTAAAGTCTCACCTGTTTCAATAGGTAACAAGAAGAAGGATGGTTTGAGCATACCCAACACACATGCCCCTTCCCAGTCCTGTGGCAACTCCGAATAGGCTTTCTTACCACAGATCCAGTACAAATTTGCTGGGGCTCTCCAGGTAGATGTGATGGATAGATCAAACCACACATCCTTTAAATTGGCGTATCTAGCAAACGGGTTAGATGGTTCTGAGACATTTGAAGCCGACCACCAAGTTGTATTCTTTGTATCATCATCATAAGCTTTTTGCCCTAGACAAGTTAATTCTCCTACAGAAGTATTATACATCATTCCTTTCCTTGCTATGCAAACATAACCTATGATGGAGGTCTTTAATCTCCACTCAGATTTACCTCTAACACTCATCTGATAATCGGCTTGTGAAGATATTAATTGGTCAACTGCCTCAGAACCGGACATTACCTCCTTTGCTTCCCAAGGCCATTGGTCTCCCATGTTAGTACCTCCACACACATAGCAGTTGGTAACATTAAGACTACCGGCAATACTTTCGGCTAAATCAATGAACAGGTTTTTAGCATTATGGGGGATCTTATTATCTATACTCATCTCTTCATAAAAGGAATGGTATACTTGATGAGTTTGGGAGGATACCGTATCAGTCTCTATCCCTATAAACAATACTGTCCCAGGATCTAAACCCGTCCCATATATTTGAAACCCAAATAAATTTCCATACTTGTCTAAGAACTTGTCGGGGTTATTTATAAGTATATGGACTGGGTTGCATTCCATAGACTTACAATATGGGCTGGTTGGCAACTTAGTCACTATCATGTCCTTGTCTGCTGTCTGTCCCCAAGTTGCCCACCCCACACAAGACCAATATGGGCAAAAGTTATAGTCTCTATTTGGGCATCTAGGACTCACATATTTATTTTTACTACTGGGACAAATATATTTATCGTTAGACCCATACGTCCTCTCCCATCTAAGATCCCCACATACATTCCACGGCTTTCTACCACTTGATATCGCCTTACACGCATCAAATAGCAGAACACCCGAAGAATGTACGGATTCTAATACTGTCTTGTTAATTAGGGTCCCCTGAGGATCTCCATTCCTGAGAGTCAACCAAATTGTACGAGGTTGATACTCTGGACTGAAGCACTTAGGTTCTCCTACTCCTAAATGGCACACACTATATTCTATATTTAGGTATCTACATCTTGATACATCTCCTTTACACTCGTATTGTGAATGCCAAATTAGGGTTTGGGAAATATGGTTACCTGTTCTTGTAGTCTTAATGCATACCTCACAGCTAGGAGTGTCGGTACCTCTACCTTCCTGAATATAAAAATACGCATAAATAAACATTATCATAAACACATCTTTCGTCGTCATCCTCAGTCTTCGTCCGTGCGAAGGCACCTCAGCTTCCAGGATGTAAGGGCTGCAGGGAATGGAGTTCTGCTCGTCTTCACAGGAGTCCCTTCGAGACTTTCCTGGCTTATATACTATACGTCGGTGGGTGGACAGGCTTTATTATGGCCCTCTCACTCACGTACCAAATCTCTAAAAACAATAACATTTTGTAATCCACAAAGTTCCTCGTTACTCCGACTGAGTCGTGCGTTTTAACCGGATCTTGCAGGGATTCTCTGGATCTGCTGTAACTTGCCAAGAATCGACTGCTGCTGGTTTAACCCTGGAGTGATGTATCCACGGAGTCACTTCGGCTACTTTTATCGCTGTAGGGGTAGACAAAAGAACAACATAAGGACCTCTCCACTTGGGCCCTAACGGTACATTATTCCACTCTTTAATCCACACTTGGTCTCCTGGGTGGTAACTATGAACTGGGGGATAAATATTCACAGGTAATCTATCTTGTACCCATTTCTGTACCTCCTCCATAGTCTTACCCAACTCTACAACCTGCTGCCGGGTAATTCCTTCTCCCAACTGACTCAAATCCCCCCTTAAGTTACCAAGTACGGGAGGTGGTCGCCCATACATGATTTCAAAAGGAGAGAGACCCATCCTTCTGGTAGGGGTACTGCGGATTCGCAATAGAGCTATGGGTAAGAGAACGTTCCACTTAAGTTGGGTTTCCTGACACATTTTAGCCAACTGATTCTTAATAGTTCTATTCATTCTCTCTACCTTACCAGAACTCTGGGGTCTATATGCCGTTTGAAGCCTCCACTTTATACCAAGCATATGAGTCAGTTGTTGTAGGCACTGATGAACAAAAGCTGGACCATTGTCCGATCCTATAGAGCAGGGTAGTCCATATCAGGGTTTTATTTCTCGTAGCAGGAATCTCACAACTTCTCCTGCTTTCTCTGTACGAGTAGGACATGCTTCTACCCAGCCTGAATAGGTACACACAATTACCAGCAGGTAACGATGTCCACCCGATTTAGGCATCACTGTATAGTCTATTTGTAAATCGGACATGGGGAGTCCCCCCATAAACTGGACTCCTGGTGGCTTTACTGGTCCTTGCCTTGCATTATTTTTAGCACACGTTACACATCTTCGTACAATGGCCTGAGTCAAGTTGGACAATCTTGGTATGTAGAAATGTTTTCTGAGAGATTCCTCTGTGCTGTCTCTCCCAGAATGTGTCCCGTTGTGATAATTTTGGACAATTTCTACCGCTAGTGATGCTGGAATGACTATTCTTCCATCTTCTAACTGATACCATTTGTTCTCCAAATACTTTCCAGATTCAGTCTTTAACCACTCCTCTTCTTGAGCTGTATAAACTGGAGTCCATTGAGACAGTGGAGTTGGTATCAGAGCAGCTATATGCTCCACATATTCTTGTCTTCCTGATTCAGCGGCACGCTTAGCTGCACTATCTGCCATCCGATTTCCTTTGGTTACATCACCATCTCCTCTCAGATGCGCTCGACAATGAATAATACCGACTTCTTTCGGCTCCCACACTGCTTCCAATAGTTGTAGGATTTCAGCTGCATACTTGATTTCTTTGCCTTCTGAATTCAATAGTCCTCTTTCTTTATACAAAGCTCCGTGGGCATGAGTGGTTAAAAACGCATACTTGGAGTCTGTGTAGATGTTCACTCTTAAACCTTCAGCCAATTGTAACGCTCGTGTCAGTGCTATCAATTCTGCCTTTTGTGCTGATGTTCCTTTCGCCAGTGGCCGAGCTTCTATCACCTTGTCTATTGTTGTTACTGCATATCCTGCATAGTGGATCCCTTCTTTCACATAACTACTGCCGTCGGTGTAATATTGAACATCGGGGTTCTGGATGGGAAAATCACGAAGATCTGGTCTACTTGAAAATACTTCATCCATTACTTCCAAACAATCATGTTGACTTTCAGTAGGTTGTGGCAAAAGGGTAGCTGGATTTAAGGTGTTTACAGTCTCTAAATGCACTCTTGGGTTTTCACACAACATTGCTTGATTTCCTTTGTAATCCAACAACGTCTGTACTGCATGTGGGACTCGTACATAAAGTTCTTGACCCAGAGTGAGTTTATCGGCTTCAGCTACTAGCAGGGCGGCTGCAGCTACGGCTCTTAGACAAGGTGGAAGTCCGCTGGCCACTGCATCCAGTTGCTTAGACATGTAGGCAACAGGTCTTTGCCATGATCCCAAGTACTGTGTCAATACTCCCACAGCCATTCTTCTTTGCTCATGTACATACAGGTAGAATGGTCGTGTGTGATCAGGTAGACCTAATGCTGGGGCACTCATCAAAGCCTTCTTCACATCTTCAAATGCCGTTTGCTGTTCTTGAATCCATAAGAAGGGGTCGTGCTCTGTACCTTTGATAGCTGCATACAGAGGTTTTGCCAGTATCGCGTAGCTGGGAATCCATATCCTACAGAAGCCTGCTGCCCCCAAGAATTCTCGCACTTGTCTTCTATTCTTGGGTATCGGTATTTGGCACACAGCTTCTTTTCTCTCTGGCCCCATAATTCTTTGACCTTCAGAGATATGGAATCCCAGATATTTGACAGTTGGCAAACACAACTGAGCCTTCTTTCTAGACACCTTGTATCCTGCCTTCCAGAGAATGTGTAGTAGATCGTGCGTTGCTTGCTGACATATTTCCTTTGTAACTGCTGCTATCAACAAGTCATCTACATACTGTAACAATACACACTCTCCTGGGATGGACTCGAAATCCAGTAGATCTTGACTTAGGGCTGAACCAAATAGGGTAGGTGAATTTTTAAACCCTTGGGGCAGTCTTGTCCAGGTCATTTGGCGTTTTGAGCCCGTTACAGCGTTTTCCCATTGGAAAGCGAAGATACATTGACTTTCTGCGGCAATTCGGAGGCAAAAGAAGGCATCTTTGAGGTCTAAGACTGTAAAGTAAGTAGCCCCGCCCGGAATTAAAGCAAGCAGGTTATATGGATTGGGTACAACTGGATGTATACTAACAACCGCATCATTTACTGCTCTCAAGTCCTGCACAGGTCGATACTCATCTGTACCGGGCTTTTGAACAGGCAGCAATGGGGTGTTCCAGGGGGAAGTACAGAATTTTAGGATACCATACCGTATGAACTTATCCAGATAAGATTGGATGTTCTTCTTAGCCTTCTGCGGGATGTGATATTGTCTTAGGCTCACTGGATAAACCCCAAGTTTTAGTTCAATTTTAATAGGTGGAATATTGCGGGCCAGTCCTGGTGGGTTGTTCTCTGCCCAAACTCCTGGTATGTTGAATAAGGATTCATCACTCCTAGGGTTTTGGCTAGTCAACGCTGTATAAAGTCGCCACTCTTCTTCCTTTGGTACGGATAATGTCATAATACCTGAAGGTCCATTAAACTTTAAGGATGTTGTTCCATTTGGTAGGAACGTAATCTGCGCTTGTAACATAGATAGCATATCACGTCCCAGCAATTGGACTGGACATTCAGGCATATAAAGGAATTGATGTTTTACTACGTGGCCTCCCAATGTACAGAGTCGACTTTTAAGAACCGGTTTTTCAGCACTTCTTCCAGTTGCTCCTATTACAGTAATAGTCCTTCCAGATGGAGGAGCAACTAGATTAGTCACCACTGAATGTTCAGCACCAGTGTCGATCATGAACGCACTCCTTTTCCCCCCTATTGATACATCGACCATAGGCTCCGCTCGACCAAGGGGGATGGAGCCCGGTCGGTATCAATAGTCCTCCATGACCGTGTCAGCCAATCCTACAAAGTCCCTACCTTCTCTATCGCGGGACCTTTGCGCTGCTGGAAAATACCTATCTTCCCTAACACTTCCTCTGTTCCCATTACTCCCTCTATTACCATTACTCCCTCCGGGGCCTCCTCTACCTCTCGCTCTGCCTCTAAAGTTTCCATAACCTGTCCTAGGTCTGTCTCTCTCACACTGTTCTCTTCGCGGACACTCATTTCTCCAATGCCCTTCTTCCCTACAGTATGCGCACTGGTTTCTACTTAGAGGTTCCTCATTCCACTTACTATCGCCTCTATCTGGGCCCCGTCTATCTACGCCTGCGATCGCTACCGCTAGCATATCTGCCTTTCTACGCATCTTGCGCTCTTCCTCTTTCTTACTTTCTGTTTCCCTGTTCATGTATACTTTATTCGCTACCTCCATTAGCTGGGTGATAGACATACCTGCAAACCCTTCTAACTTCTGTAGCTTGCGCTTAATATCTCCGTAAGCTTGGCTGACAAAGGCGGAGTTCACCATTCGGGAATTATCTGCGTCTTCCGGATTAAAGGGGGTATACAAGCGGTATGCCTCCAATAATCGGTCATAAAAGACACTGGGCGCTTCATCACTTTTCTGAATCACCTCAACTGTCTTCGACATATTAATGGCTTTCTTTCCTCCGGCTTTCATGCCAGCAATTATAGCGTCTCTATAGGCTCTGAGTTGAACCATATCAGCACCATTTACATTCCAGTCGGGATCGGTGTTAGGATAATGTGTTGCGGCCCATGCTGCTGGATTGGCTTGATTCAAAGCACGGGCTCTATCCTCTAGCGCTTTAATGGCCGCTTGATTAATCATTGTCCTTTCCTCATTGTTAAACAAAGTCATTAATAACTGCTGGCAATCAGCCCATGTCGGGTTATGTGTCTGAACTATCGAGGTGAACAGATCGGTCATAGCTTGTGGTTTCTCAGTATACGAGGAATTGTGGGTCTTCCAATTCAAGAGATCGGTAGTCGTGAACGGGACATATACGAAGACTGGGTCAGCATGTGCCATTTGACCTGCGGCATCGATATAGGCTGACCCGGGATTCAGACGAAGAGGCATCTGATAATGTTTTAATTGTTGGGTACCGGTCAGTTGTCGGGTTAGTATGGGGCTACGTAGAGGGGCGTCAGTTAGAGGTTCCGGTCGGGGGGTAATAAAGCATGAGGATGTGGGAGCTTGGTTTTGGGAAAAATTAGTAAATAAAACACTTCGAGCCGAGCTAGAAGAAGCTTGACCGGAAGTCTGAAGTGGCGCCAAATCAGGATATTCAGATCTAATGAGGGTTGGTTCTGGTTCCGGAAGGGGAGATTTAGTACGAGAGGGGGTGGATTCTGTACTGGAGGAGGAAGCGGAAGTGGATGGGGGCAATGGGGGAAGGGGTGCAGGACTTCCTGCATTCGCGTCACTTCCTCTTAAAGGAAAGTAAGGGGGCGGCAAAGGGATCTCGGACTCAGGGGGCGTGTCCAAAATGGGCCTAACACCAGTCCTAGTGGACAAACAAGTCCTAGCCACCATGAGGCGACATTGCTCCTCGTGGCATGTCTGAATCCATTTTGGCGAGTCATTTACGGCCTGTCTCCAACAATCAATATAAGGAAACTGCCCGTAAAGTTCAGGCCTACCCGATACAGCCACGTGTAAGCGCTGTACCAGAGTTGGATCCAAACTGCCACGTGGCGGCCATGCCGCAACCAAAGTAGGCCACTCCCTAGTACACAAAGTGACCAAACGTACAGGAGACATTTTAACCCCAAAATCACATGTTTTGAATCCCTTTTTAAAATTCTTCACCATACAACCTAAGGGATCCGGAATCGTTGACTCCGACGCGCCCATACTTATCAATGGAACGTCGTTGACAACGAATACTATGCACGCGTACTATTCAACAGTCACACCCGTTTCCTCTGGCAACAGCACCACGTGGTACGGTTACCAAGTGAAACATACACAATAACACAATAAACACTCAGGGAATTCCCGTACACACACAGCTGTTACACCAGTCACTAGATAATCAATATTATGCCCTTTGGCGAAACTATACAGTCACCCACGCTATAATTCTCTATATATGAATTACCCGTCTATAACACACCCCAGTAACATCGTCTTTTACAAATAGCGGTTACAGTACGGTTAGCATAGGTCAAAGCACAATTTAAGGTCACAATACAATTATTAGTGGTTATGGTGTTAAACATGCAATAGACGACAATGATTAGTACTTATATACAGTGTCAGTAAATATACAGGGTTATGGTACCGTGCACTATGATACAGCAACACACTATTAACACTCTCTCTAGACGGCTGAGCTTGCGCTATCTAACAAGATATACACTTTACTAAACAATCTTTATCACATTTACAATTCCCAACTAAACTATTGGCCAGTACCTTGAATGGACTACCTAAAACTATCTACATCCGTTTTGGTTAGCCACACTGCCCAAGCACCACATATAGCGAGCTAGAGGACCGAATTTACACAGACGCCTCTTAGTCGATTACTATCAAAAATCTAGTGGGTTCCAAATTTACACGCCTTCCCACTTAGCCAAGATAGGTTGAGAGCTAGCGAACCGAATTTACACAGACGCCGCTTAGTCTCCCGGTCCCTCCGACCTAGCGAACAAAATATACACCCTAGAACGCTAGTCTAGACAAGACACCGGTGTCCGGCTAGGGCTATTTACACCAGAACCCTGCCTGACTAACAAAATCAAACGGTCTGACTAAAGAGCGTTCGATCGAGCGGTGCGCCTTTGCTCCTTCCCTCCGACAGAGGGGGCAGATTCCATACACAAATAACCCCTTATGGGCCTACCGCACAATCGGTATACCCCTAGTGGGTCTGCCGTCTAAAACAGCAGTTGTCTTACCTCCTCGTTCCTGAACCTGAGTTCACACTCATCGACGGGGACACCCCAGCACTTCTTACGTAGAGGCCGATGATCTCCTGGACAACAGACCAGTGGCGCCGAGACGAAGGGAGGTCCACGCAGAAGTTCAGGGGTGCAGCCGTAGAGAACGTGGGTAAAGATAGACCGTCTCACGCCTCTGCCTCTCAGCTACCGTTGAACGATGAGCTTCCCGGCCAATGCACCAAATGATACCGGAGAAACTGACGGAAGCAAAGCACATAGAGATGGACACAGGTTTCTTCAGGAAGGAAGAGATTCTTTATTGGATCACCGATCGGGACTCAGAGGGACTAATGTCACCAAAATACAGCAAGTTCTGAGCCCCGGACAATAGTGCAGGCTCCTTATATAGGCACATAACTCCTCCCATATTAAGCTCCACCCGCACATTCTCTTGACCAATCAATACAAATAAGAATTAACTTCCTGCTTGACCGCATGGCTTGTCCAGCACAATGGAGGAGGGGAATACTACATCCTGTATTCTTGCACATGCTCCGTACACTTCTGATCGTATCTTGCCTCGTGCAACCAACTGATCGATACGTCAGCATATGCACGTACACATGCCACGTGGTAATCTCGGCCTACTAAATTTATTTTTACCGAGATTCCACCACAGTAGTGGTACTGGTGACTATAGTGTCTCTTTAAGTAACAGAAATAGCCTGATTTGAAATGTGTCACTGTTTTAACACAGTGTCATTTTTTGCTGAGATATAGGTCACTTAGGAGGCGAATATAACACATGACTCAGCTAAGCCATGAAGACTTTGGATGCTAAGTGGAAATGTAAGACAGCAGAGCATCTGCACGGGTTAGAGGTGGAATTTCAAAAAGGTTCCCAGCAAAGAAAATGAATGAAGAACGAGAATCCAAAATTCAGAATATGAAGGTCAGAGGTCATAACTCAACCTAGGATGTCATTTGAATTGCCTTGAAGAAATTCCAAGTTTGCTGGATGCTTTCAAATCAACGTATGACATTGGAAACGTTTCAGACATTTTAAAATGTCAAGCATAATTTTAGCTGAAATTATGCAAATATTGAATTTTGCTTTACTAACATCACTCTTTTAAATGATGCCATTAAGTCTAAATGCATACCTCCCAGGTGTTCTTATTTGTCCTACGTTGGGCCCAAATTCCTCTGTCCCTCTTTTCTATCCCAATGTTTCAATTTTTCTATGGACTTAATATTGCTGGTGTTTCTGAGTATATAACAGAGCTTCACAGCAACAATACTCTTAAAGGACCACTATAGGCACCCAGACCACTTCAGCTTAATGAAGTGGTCTGGGTGCCAGGTCCAGCTAGGATTAACCCTTTCTTCTATAAACATAGCAGCTTCAGAGAAACTGCTATGTTTATAATAGGGTTAATCCAGTCTCTGGTGGCTGTCTCATTGACAGCCGCTAGAGGCGCTTCCGCGCTTCTCACTGTGATTTTCACAGGGAGAAGATGCCAGCGTCCATAGGAAAGCATTGAGAATGCTTTCCTATGGACTGGCTGAATGCGTGCGCGGCTCATGCCGCGCATGCGCATTCAGCCGATGACGACGAGAAGGAGGAGGAGAGTTCCCTGCCGGGCGCTGGAAAAAGAGGTAAATTTAACCCCTTCCACCCCCTAGAGCCCGGCGGGAGGGGGGCCCTGAGGGTGGGGGGGACCTAGAGACCCTATATAGCCAGGAAAACGAGTATGTTTTCCTGGCACTATAGTGGTCCTTTAAACGACAATAAATGTGTTTAGAAATAAGTCAGTATAAATATGATATATTGTCATTGCTCTAAGTGGCATTTTTCTTTGCATAAATTGTTATTAACCACCTAACATTTCTCAAAACAGCCTGGTTCTGGCTACACCCATAATATTAAATATTAAAGTGCACCTATTTTTCCATGTGAAATGTTGGGTGGTATGTTAGTGGGATGTAGTATTGAGAGATATTTTGAGTAATTGGAATTTAGGAATTACCACCAACAAATTTCAGCCAGAAGGAGAGTGATGAGAGTCATGCCCCTACCATTTGCACCATCCCCCCTCCACCCTAAGCCTACTTAAAGGCACCCAGACCACTTAATCTCAATGAAGTGGTCTGCAGTTAAAAACATTGCCATTCTGCAGGGTTTACATGCTTCTCATGGCTGTCATACTGATAGCCCCTAGAGGTGTTTTCATAAAATAGCAGAGTAAAACTCTGCTACTTTAATCAGATGGTCCCATCTGATTGGCACAGCTGCACTAACCATCGCATAGGCTGAGATAAAAGATGACAATGATCTCAACCAAAGAGGCAGAGCTTCAGCAAGGAGACCGGCATTAAGAGGATGAAAAGGTAAATAAAATAGATTTTTTAACCTTGGCAGCACTTGCCCAGTCATCTAAATAGTGATGACCAAAACATATTTGTATTCCTAACGCTATATAGTGTTTCTTTAATGCTACTGTAATTACATGGGTTTAGCGAAGTGTACACTACTGCAGCAAACATTATTACAGCCATGTTTATGTCTATTGTGAAGGAATAGCCCCATCACTTTTGGCTCCTTTCGCGGAAATGGATTCATGTTTATTTTTCTTTCGTTTATTCGGTTCGGTTCCTGAACAAGCACCACTCCAGAAACCCATTAGAATGTGGAACGTTCAGTATCCTGTATGAAAACCACAGCAGAGACCGGCTGTTGCCACAACTTCCCTGGAACTATTTTGGGCTTCGACCTCGTGGCAGACCTGTCAAAACTTCCCCACGATGGCGATCTAAAATTACCGAACGGATCTGGGTCATTTTTGGATATGTTGTTCCCTTGTATTTTGGGGTGGCTAAGAATTGTTATATTTTTATGTTCCTGAGAGATAATGTAATTATCAATGTGTATTCGGATAATTATCGCTCAGGCACAGAGGATCCTGGGAGGGATTTCCGCTTCATTTTTATATAAGAAACCCCATGTTGGGGCTTTTGCATAAAAGGCCATGTGTGGCCCTGAATAAAACAGTCTTCTCCCAGCATTAAGCCTTGGCTCATGTGTGGGGGGTGATGCAACACCGGCAATATTACAACTCTTGAATTACTGGCATTATATCATTGGTAAAAAGACATCCGTGGTGTTGATACATTGGCAGGCCGCCACATCTATAAACACTGCTACAATGTCCTTTCTTAAGCTGTTGGTAAAAGTTGGAAAAGGAAATCGAGGCCAAAACATGGACTTGGTAGAGCCGAAACCTTTTACAATCTACTGACGTAGAAAAAAACTGTTGGTTTAAATTGGGTCAATCCCAACTCTATAACAACTAATTACCGCAACACCTCATTTGAACAGCTCTACTCCCTTCCACTCACAGTGACTTGCACAATCCTGGTCTAGAACAATGTGCTTCTTTGCTGATAAGACTAACACCAAGAAAGTACAATATCATGTGATATGAGTATATTCCCTTCCATTTACTAACTTAAAATATGTCATCACTGAAAAAATTGTTTAGACTGGTAAGACATTTATCGTATCCATTTTCCAGGGTACAGCTGCAAATTGTGAAACTTCACAAAAATTTAAAGTATTCATTTCATTTTTTTTAGATTGTATAGATATACAGCTCAAATAATTTATTACAGGGAGTATGGTATGTAGGGTACATGTTGCGAGATCAGAAACCAATGGATTCAAAAGTTAAAAGATTTGAACTTGGCACGCAAGTGAGACACTCTCAAATGGTAATGAGTGCAGGACTGATCGTACAATGCAAAGCCAAAACACACACACAATCAGGAGGATATTAACAAGGTCTTTAGCAGGGAATATAATATGTAATTTTATTAAAGACATGGAGGCTCCTATTATGCTGCAGTCTTTCTTTAATTCCCTCAGCAGCAAAGAAATAGCAAATGCAAATCAATAGAAACAACAGGTATAAACATCACAATGACAATATCCGCCTAGTATCATCAACATCCAATCAGCGACATCCTTATTCTATAGTAGGCGGAACATAGATGACCACTTCCTCTTTCTTTGCTGCTCCCTCAGTTAAGTACGGTTTTACTAACTGTGGGATTTTTATTTCATTGTGATTATTGTGATTTGTCATGATATTACCTTAGTGACTAATACATTGATTGCTGGTCCTTTTTTTTGTGCTATTTTATATGTTTGTTTATTGTGCTTTACAGTAATATTATTATGTAAACTGAATTCCCTCCCCCCCCTCTTTTCCCTATTGGGGTTTCTCTTTCCACTCCCTTTTGTCCCTCTGGGACTTTGGCAGACCTTTTGGGGGTTTCTCCTACCGCCACTGTGCTTGGTTCCCCCCTTGTTTGCAACCTACTTGCTCTCTGCTCCATTTCTCTGAGCTGTCTGTTCGGCTGCGCATTCGTGTTCCTGACGGAACATGTTTGGCGGCCATCTTGGAATTCGGTGGTTTGCTGTGTTCGCGTTCATGTGAAACGCATTTAGCAACTTATTCTCACTATTCCAGTTGCTTCGGCAGTCAGAAGTCCTCGCTGCCTTACTTGTTCGCACAGACACTGCGTTCGGCTCCCAATCGCACAACCCAGCACTGTTAAACCCAATCGCGGTGAACATTTTTTCCTGCGTTTTTTTTCTCTAGACCACCCCCCTTCTTCCCTTATCGGAGTTGGTGACCAGTATTAGTTAGTAGTCGGACGGCTCTCTGTTTGCTCCAGCTCTTCTCTCTACTATAAGTGCATTTGTGAGTAATTCTTTCTACTTTTCTGAGGGTTACTTAACCCTGGGATTTTAGTCAGTTCTCTGTCGGTATTTTATTTTATTTTATAATTATTATTATTGTTATTTTTAATTAGTATTAATTACTATTACTAATTATTATTATTAATTTATTATTAATAATTTTGTATCCTACCCTATATCACTATGCAATCTTCTAGAGATGTGCCTTCACCCTCTGGGTCTCAAATTGAACCCCAAGTTCCCTTGGGACTCCCCACTGTAATTTCTGGGGATGAAGCCGAATTCCCAACTTCTGAGGAAACTCAGGTGATCATGGACACCACAGTGTCTAAGTCCATGTCCAAGGCCCTGGCACCTGCCATGGACATTATGTCATCATCTATTTCAAAATCCTTTATGCAGGCCTTGTTACAGGCCCAACTGTCGGTCCCTGCGGCCTCTCTGCCGGCTCTGCCTACCTCTCAACCTCCACGCCCTGACCGCAAGGCCTCGGCTAAAACCAAGCACTTTAAAACTAAGCAGTTTAAAACCTGTCATAGATGGCATGATTATGGAACCACTGCGCAAGAGACCCACTAGCCGGGCAAAAGTATCTAGACATTGGAAATGGGCAAAAACCCTGAGTCGGATCTCAGTGAAGATGAGAAGACCTTGATTCGGATTATAAATTTGAGGAGGATAATACCACATAAATGCCACTGATACCTCTGGCACTGAGATATCTCACCCAGCAATATCCAAGGAAGGTAAAATACTCGACCCACAGGATGAACCTCTGTTTGACCCTGATGATTTACACCACCTCCGCTCGGCCCAATGGTCGCCAGCCGAACATGTGGCACGCTATATTGCTACCAGGTCCGCAAGCTTCGTGATAAGGCGACCGGTAATAAATAGCGGGTGGAATGCCCACGTCCTACTGTACCAGACGATGTATGCAAGATGCCTCAGGTCGACCCCAAGATTGTCCAATTCTTGGGCAAAACGGGGTGGAGACCCAAGAAGGGTTTGGACTTTTCCTTGCGCAACTGCCAGGAAAAAGTTTTAGATATTTTGGGTCCAGCGACCAAGATCTTCGAGGCTGTAGAAGAATCTTTGGCTCAGGACAATGTATTAGATCATCTCGCCATTAGAGGTTGGATACAGAGGTTGATCTGCTTGATTGGCAATGCAAACACTGTGTTTGCCATAGAGCGTCGTAAATCAATCCTCTTAAAAATTTTATCAAAACTAGTTAATCTGGCAATTACAGAGCCAGGTGCTCAGGCAAAAGGCTTCTTGTTCCTGTTCCTTTTGTGAAAGACCTGGGATTAGTAGAGGTTCACAAGTCCGAACCGAGGCTCCTACATGGAGAGACACCCCTTTCAAGAACAGAGGTCGACACCGACCTTTTTCCCACAACGAGGAAGACCCTGGATGTCAAAAGGCACACAAGGCACTCCTTTGGGACGACGTCCTTATGGTAAGGTACTACAATCACCTTTCTTCCCTATTAGTAGTGGGGGGCAGATTCACTCATTTTTCACATGTCTGCGCTCTTATTACTTCAGATGCGTGGGTACTCAGGGCTGTCAATGGTTACCAGATAGATTTTGTGTCCCTTCCTACCCAACGTTGTCCCCCCATGGAGATTGTTTGTTTTTCCCCCACTCGATATGACCCTCGTTTCTGAAGAGATACAAGAATTGTCACACAAAGGTGCCATCCATGAAGTCCCAATGCAGACCCCAGCTTTCGTGAGCAATTTGTTTCTAGTTCTCAAGAAAGGGGGGGGGGGGGGGAGGTCCGCCCCATGATCAATTTGAAACAGCTAAATGCTTATGTGACATACCATCATTTCAAGATGGAAGGCATTCATTGCCTGAGAGATTTACTCCAACCATCAGATTGGATGGTCAAGCTAGACCTACAAGATGCATACCTCACAGTACCCAGACGTTCATCAAGATTTCCTGCAATTCACGTGGCAGGGAAGGAAATGGCGGTTCCACTGCCTTTCCTGCGGCCTATCTTCTGCTTCTTGGTGCTTCACCAAGCTCATGAAGCCGGTCATCGCTCTCCTCCGCAGTCATGGGATCCGTCTCATCCTTTATCTAGACGATATCCTTCTGCTATCCCAGTCAGTCCCCCATACTCATATCGGTTGGACCTTGCTACAAAACCTGGGCTTCATTATAAATTGGGAAAAGTCCATACTCAGTCCCACGCAACAGACAGAGTTTCTGGGTCTTCTAGTAGACTCCTCTTTGCAGACCCTACACCTGCCTATGTCAAAACTGAAGAACATCAAAAAGGAAATTTGACACATTCTTGCAACTCCACAATTTTCTCAAACATCTGGCCCATGTGATCATGCTCCTGGCTACCTCCATTCAAGCCATATTCCGTGGCCCCTTTAACCCCTTAAGGACCAAACTTCTGGAATAAAAGGGAATCATGACATGTCAGACATGTCATGTGTCCTTAAGGGGTTAATACAGAGCTCTACAACGTCTACAAGCATCCTACCTCAGAGGCGGCGCCTCATATGAGGATATCATGACATTGGATGCGGAGGCGAAGGAGGAACTCCTCTGGTGGCTCCTTCATATGGAGGCGTGGAATGGCATGGCCATTTTCGGTTTGAATCCAGACGTGGTCATAGAATCCGACACGAGTCTGTACGGCCGAGGTGCGCGCTGCCGAGATATCTCCACAGGCAGAAGATGGTCGGAACTGGAATCAATGTTACATACACCCTGTTCCAAATTATTATGCAAATTATATTTTTTCTCATATTTTCTCATATTTTTACCTAAATAATTGATGTAAATAACAGTCAGCATAATTCTCGTGTTATCAACTATTAAGAATTCAATTCAAATTTTATTGAACAAACCTCCTAATGATAAGAGTATTTTTTTTAAACATAGAAAACTTACAATGCACTGTTCCAAATTATTGTGCACAGTAAGTTTCAAAACACTTTATAGGTTGTAAAAAACTGAAAATTGTCATTTGTTGTGTTTGCAGCATATTTACTGAAATCAAAAGTTATTTCAGTTAAACTTATAACAACATTTTAACTTTTTAAACATTTTAACAGGTCACGTTACATTTTAACATAGGACCCCTTATTTGATAGCAGCTTCACAAGTCTTGCATCCATTGAACTTATGAGTTTTTGGACAGTTTCTGCTTGAATTTGTTTGCAAGATGTCAGAATAGCCTCCCAGAGCTGCCGTTTGGATGTAAACTGCCTCCCACCCTCATAGATCTTTTGCTTGAGGATGCTCCAAAGGTTCTCAATAGGATTGGGGAGGATGGAGGCCACACCATGACTTTCTCTCCTTTTATCCCCATAGCAGCCATTGATGCAGAGGTATTCTTTGCAGCATGAGATGGTGCATTGTCATGCATGAAGATGATTTTATTACAGAAAGCATAGTTCTTCCTTCTGTACCAGGGAAGAAACTGGTCAGTCAGAAACTCCACATACTTTGCAGAGGTCATCTTTACACCTTCGAGGACCCTAAAGGGGCCGACCAGCTCTCTTCCCATGATTCCGGACCAAAACATGACTCCACCACCGCCTTGCTGACATCACAGCCTTGTTGGAACAGGGTGGCCGTCCACCAACCATCCACTACTCCATCCATCTGGACCATCCAGGGTTGCACGGCACTCATCAGTGAACAGGACTGTTTGAAAATTAGTCTTCATGTATTTTTCTGCCCAATGCAGCCGTTTCTGCTTGTGAGCATTGGTTAGTGGTGGCCGAATAGAAGGTTTATGCACAGTTGCAAGACTCTGGAGGACTCTACACCTTGATGTCCGTGGGACTCCAGAGGCACCAGCAGCTTCAAATATCTGTTTGCTGCTATGTAATGGTATTTTAGCAGCTGCTCTCTTGATCCGATGCATGGATCTGGCAGAAATCTTTCTCAATGTGCCTTTATCTGCACGAACCTGTCTGTGCTCTGAATCAGCCACAAATCTCTTAATAGTGCGATGATCACGTGTCCGAGGTTGTTTTCAGTGATCAAAAGAGCCCTGAGAGACAATGCCATCCATGAGTTAAACTGAAAAACAAAATATTTAATCTTTGTGACACTTAAATAGAATTTGCAGAATAATTTGGAACAGGGTGTATAAATTGCCTCAAACTCCTAGCAGGATCCTTTGCGATCCGCAGTCTGTCTCTGACTCTATCCCAGTGTTCTATTCTACTGAAGATGGACAACATCTCAGCTGTCAGTTATATCAATCATCTCAGAGACACAAAATCCAAATCCTGGCGAATTTGGCCTGAGATTTCTGGATATTTTGTCTTCAACACAATATTACAGTCAGGGCGGAATACGTCTATCCAACATTATGGCGGATCCAACATCTTCAAGATTCCACCGACTGGCACCTCGATCCCCAAATCTTTCAGTGCTTTTGGGATCTTTAGGGTCCCTTGGACGTAGACTTGTTGGCTTTTTGCTTGAATACACAGCTTCCAAATTTTTTCAGTTGGAGGCCCCCTTGTGGCCGTCACAACCTTGGTTCCCACCTCTCCTGGAGATGGCGGTAGACCGCCCCCGTTTTCTCCCGCATTTCCAATCTCTCCTACGGGACCCGGATGGGATCCTCCACCCCTTGATTCAATGGGACCTGATGGAATACACCCAAAGTTATTTAAAAAGAGCTTAGTGGTGTACTAGCAAAACCATTAACAGATTTCTTTAACCCCTTAAGGACACATGACGTGTGTGACACGTCATGATTCCCTTTTATTCCAGAAGTTTGGTCCTTAAGGGGTTAACCAATCATTGTTAACAGGAGTAGTCCCAGAAGATTGGAAGTTAGCGAATGTTGTGCCCATTCACAAGAAAGGTAGTAGGGAGGAGTCGGGCAAAATAATAGATCAGGGTGTTGCAGTAGACATTGCTTATCTAGATTTCAGTAAGGCCTTTGACACTGTTGCACATAGAAGGCTTATCAGTAAACGTAAATCTTTAAGTTTGGATTCCAATAGTGTTGAAAGGGTAAGGCAGTGGCTGAGTGACAGGCAACAGAGGGTTGTAGTCAATGGAGTATAATCGAAGCAAGGTCTAATTACCAGTGGGGTACCTTAGGGATCTGTACTTGGACCCATTCTCTTTAATATTTTTATTAGTGATATTGTAGAAGGTTTTGATGGTAAGGTATGTCTTTTTGCTGATGATACTAAGATATGTAACAGGGTTGATGTTCCAGGAGGGATAAGCCAACTGGCAAATGATTTAGGTAAACTAGAAAATGGTCAGAGTTGTGACAACTGACATTTAATGTGGATAAGTGCTAGATAATGCATCTTGGATGTAAAAACCGAAGGGCAGAATACAGAATATTTGATAGAGTCCTAACCTCAACATCTGAGGAAAGGGATTTAGGGGTGATTATTTCTGATGACTTAAAGGTAGGCAGACAATGTAATAGAGCAGCAGGAAATGCTATCAGAATGCTTGGTTGTATAGGGAGAGGTATTAGCAGTAGAAAGAGGGACGTGCTCATGCCATTGTACAGAACACTGGTGAGACCTCACTTGGAGTATTGTAGGCAGTACTGGAGACCTTATCTCCAGAAGGATTTTGATACTTTACAGCATGGGTCCTCAAACTCCGGCCCCCCAGATGTTGCTGAACTACAACTCCCATGATTCTTTGAATTACATAGATAGCCAGAGAATCATGGGAGTTGTAGTTCAGCAACATCTGGGGGGCCAGAGTTTGAGGATCCATGCTTTAGAGAGAGTTCAGAGAAGGGCTATTAAACTGGTTCATGGATTGCAGGACATAACTTACAAGGAAAGGTTAAAGGAACTTAACATGTATAGCTTGGAGGAAAGACGAGACAGTGGGTATATGATAGAAACATTTAAATACATAAAGGGAATCAACACAGTAAAGGAGGAGACTATATTTAAAGAAAAACTACCACATCAAGAGGACATAAATTAGAGGGGCAAAGGTTTAAATATAATATCAGGTATTACTTTACTGCGAGGGTAGTGGATGCATGGAATAGCCTTCCAGCTGAAGTGGTAGATTTTAACACAATAAAGGAGTTTAAGCATGCGTGGGATATGCATAAGGATATCCTAACTATAAGATAAGGCCAGGGACTAATGAAAGTACCGGTATTTTAAAAATTGGGCAGATTAGATGGGCCGAATGGTTCTTATCTGCTGTCACATTTTATGTTTCTATGTCTACAGTACATCTAGCTAAACTGGTGAGGGGAAGAGCACAAAACAAAAATAATTTTTTAGGGAGTAATCGAAGGGTCTTTTTTGGGGCATGGCTCTGGAGCTCCATCAGCCCTTATGTTACTCCGGTCCTGGACGTCTGCAGAGGAATCCTCTGAGGTACGGTTACGGTTGGTGTTGGGGTTAGAGGTAGGATTAGGTGTCACTAAATCGCATACCTAGTAAGTAAGGAAAGAGGCATGTCAAAGTTCAGGCAGTCTCTCAAACTCCTGGTAAAGATATACATGTGGAGAATCTTTGTGCACAAGAACAGTAGCATAATACAATTATGGCGTCTTTACAGTAGAGGGGCAACGATGGTCTGTGAAATCACCCATAAAAAAAAAGTATAATCCACAGATTTGAAAGAGATTGATGCTCTTAGTTAAATAGACTGGGGTATGTACTTTCTACAAATATATAATTTTTTTCAGCAGTTTTGTCATCTGCGACACCTATTAAAGGGACACTGTAGGAACTTTAACAACTTCATCATTATCTGTATCTGCAGCACCTAGCAGATCCCAGGTAAGATGTCAAACAGTATGACTTCTTACAAGGGAGGAGGGGGAGTGCAAGGGCATGCCTGGTACCATAACCACTACAGTGGGATGTAGTGGTTATGTTGCTTGCAATGTTCCTTAAAACAGTACTGTCATATCTGAGTTTTTAGGAAAGATAGTATCTTTATGAAATACCTATTAAGTGTTAATCGTAAAGAGGTTGCATGTTCCTTTAAAGTAGCACTATCATTTTGAGTTGTTGGGATAGATAGTATCTTTATGAAATACTTTTATAAATTGCATTAGAATTTTACAGAAATGATCTCTTAGTCTCCACTAGCATTTCCCAAGCAGTACACTTGCAAAAAGATCAATTAAAATCTGCATCTGACAGGCTGGCTTGCATAATATCAGAAGTGAAGTCCATGTCCCTGATCAAGGTTTGTTGGCCTCTTTCCCCTGCTGATTGCAGCAGCTGTGAAAACATTCTGCAGTCTAAATTCAACCTAGGAGATAACGTTCTGTAGATAGTATAATTATGTGAATGTTAATATTGCAATGTTCCAAATTAGAACACCATTTAAGTGGATTTGTCCGAAAGATTTAAAGTGGGTCCAGTGGCCACAGGGTGCAAGGGAGGGGAGTTTTACTTAGCCCAGACTTTCCCTTGTGGCTGCTGCATCTTCATGCTGCTGTCCTATTCGGCTCCTGATGATTCAGTTGCCAGGAGCCACATCACTGTTTTACTGTTGCGCATGCGCAAGAGTAAAATACTAAGGTCTATGGAAGATCCTGCGAGACCCTCCATAGATTGAGCCCATCCATAATTTGTGATGGCTGCTGGTATTGGATAAAGGTTAACGGCAAAGCTCTGCCTTTTTGTCGGCCTCAGGATTTACCATAAGAAAACGTTGTCCCTACTTTGTTTTGTGATATTTATGTATTGCTTTAGAATTTCAATGAAATAATAACAGCATTGATTATCAACACCCAGTACTCACAAGCAACCAAGCCCTGCAGAAAAGCCTAAACAGAGGCATCATTTGACCTCAGCAGCCTCTAAACTACTTTCAATTACTTCCTCCCTCGGGCTATCACAGTGGGCTAATTCACCCACCCATGCAGCTGGCAATACCCTCGACCTCATTTTCTCTTATGCATGTACAGTATCTAATATCTGCAACACTCCATTTCCCCTCTCTGATCACCACCTCTTATCGTTTGCTCTCAAGTACCCCCTCACCCAGCAACCTCAGCCTAACATCCCTCAACTCCGGAAGATCCTTCATTCTAACAGACCTCCAGCACCTGTCAGCTGATATTGATTCACAACTGCTATCCATCCCTTCCCTCTCCTGTCCATCACTGGCCATCTCCACATATAACACTACCCTCACCTCTGCCTTGAATGCTGCAGCCCCGCTCCAAACATGCACGTCGAGGAGAACACGCCCCCAACCATGGCATACTAAGTCTCGCTACCTGCAAAGATGCTCCTGGAGGAAGTCTCATACGCAGGCAGACTATCTCCATTATAGATTCATATTGTGTTCATACAGCGCAGCCCTTGACCTCGCCAAACAGTCATACTTTTCCTCCCTTTTTATTAGTTCATGCTCCAGGCGTCTCTTTAACTCTCTTCTTCGCCCTGCTGCGGCCACCCCCAAAACTAACCTTACAACCAATAGCTGTAAGTATCCACTACTCCATACTTATTCGTCTTGAGCTCTCTGCTGCCTTTGACACTGTTGATCATGCTCTCCTTCTTCAAACTCTTCAATCACTCGGTCTCTGTGACTCTGTCCTCTCGTGGTTTTCCTCTTATCTCTCCCAGCGCTCATTCAGCGTCTCCTTTTCTAATGATACCTCCTCCCCTCGTCCTATCCCGGTTGGAGTCCCTCAAGGCTCTGTCGTACCAGCTGTATGCTGATGACACCCAGATATATCTCTCCTCCCCGGACCTCTCCCCTGCCATCTTGCAACGTGTCACTGTTTTCCTTTCTTCCATCTCTGACTGGATGTCCTCCCGCTTTCTGAAACTCAATCTCTCTAAAACTGAGGTCCTTGTCTTCCTAAAACTGATCCTCCTCTTTCGCTCTTCCTTCAAGTTAGTGGTATCCACATAAGTCCATCCTTGCAAGCACACTGTCTTAGCGTCATACTTGATTCTGACCTCACATCAAGTATGTTGCCAAATCCTGTCGATTCCATCTTAAAAACATAGCTACCAAGGAGCTTGACTATGCTCTAGTAATTTCCTGCATGGATTATTGTAACCCTCTCCTAATTGGTCTTCCCAAAAGCCGTATTGCCCCGCTACAGTCTGTAATGAATGCCGCCGCCAGGCTGATTTTCCTCTCTAGTTGGTCCTCTCACACCTTACCCCTCTGTCAGTCCTTACATTGGCTTCCTGTATCCTATAGGAGTCAATTCAAAGTGCTAACTCATACCTATAAAGTACTAAACAATTCTAGCCCCTCTTATATCTCTCCACTCTACCCGTGACCTTCTCCTGTCCACTGCTCGCACCTGGACGGCCAACTCACGTTTGCAGAACTTCTCGCGGGCGGCTCCCTTCCTATAGAATACCCTGCCTACCGCCACCATACTTTCCCCTAGTCTTTAATTGTTTAAGAAGTGCCTTAAAACTTAAGAAGTGCCTCTTCAGGAAAGCTTATAGCCTCCTAGAGTAATCTCTACCTCACATACCTGTCTTTTGCTCTCTCCTAAAGGGCAGCACTTTACTCTCTGCTTCATTCTCACCTTATTTGATTGCTATTTCCTGTCCTAATGTGTTTTATACCACATCTCCTATAGACTGTAAGCTCGTTTGAGCAGGGTCCTCTTCAACCTATCGTTCCTGTAAGTTTTCTTGTAATTGTCCTATTTATAGTTAAATCCCCCTCTCATAATATTGTAAAGCGCTACGGAATCTGTTGGCACTATATAAATGGCAATAATAATAATGATAATAACGGCAGTTTTTATGGTTTACTCTTTCAGGATCTTGTTTTTTCCCCATTTTTTTAGAGCACGCTCTGCCCACTCTCCTTGTCCTTTCCCTTTTGTACATCTCCCTGATTTGTGCACAGCCTCTCCGCACTTCTACTACCCTTCTTTTGTTCACCTTTACCCTCTTCCCTGTGTCACTTCAGTTTTGGCTGTGTTCATTGCACAAGTGCCTTGGCCTCCCTTTGATCCTATTTCTGGTAGCTCATGAGTTATTATTATTTTTTTTTTATACTGCAATTGCTAGAGGGACGTCTAGTGGTCATTTTAGGCTAAAGTGTTTTTTTTTCCCTTTACGGAGTGGCGCACATACCGTGGTTGCAGGGGTTGCAGTTGCGACCGGGCCCGTCACCCCAGGGGGCCCGGCCGCCCTGTGGACCCCTGTGACCAGGTGCCCGTCTCCATGTATTGAATTTCCAGGAGGCCCCCGGTCAGCGCTGCGGCACTTTAACAGTGCAACCGGCGACATCACAGCTGGGAGGAAGTGACTGCCCCACTCCTTCCAGCTATCAGCGAGAGGACGCGCAGGAGGAAGGAGATGGAGTCAGAGTGGGAACTCTGACTCCCACTAGCGTGAACCACCACTGTACCCCAGGGAAAGTCATCCTCCTGCACCTAAAAGGTTGGAAACAGGAGGGTGAAAAACATTTTGTATATGTGTGTTTTTGTTTGTATGTATGTGTATGTGTTTGTGTGTCTGTCTGTCTGTGTATGTGTGTGTCTTGGTAAGTTATGTGTGTCTGTGTGTGTGTGTGTGTGTGTGTGTGTGTGTATGTATGTGCCTGTCTGTATGTATGTGTCTGTCTGTTTGTATGTATGTGTGGCTGTCTGTATGCCTGTCTGTCTGTATGTATGTGTGCCTGTCTGTCTGTATGTATGTATGTGTGCCTGTCTGTCTGTCTGTATGTGTGCCTGTCTGTGTCTGTCTTCTGTGTATTTGTGTATGTATGTGTCTCTGTGTGTGTGTATGTATGTGTGTGTGTCTGTATGTATGTATGTGTGTCTGTCTGTCTGTCTGTCAGGGGGGCATATGGCATTACCATTTGACTTGTCCCAAACATACATTCTCAGGTCTACAGCTGTATAATCTGGAATTAAACATTAGAGATACATAGTGTAATGCAATTATGTCATAGAAAGATGTCATGCTGGTAATTTGCACTCACAAAATGTTGCGCATAAAAATTGCCTTGAGGGTGCCTTCCATGATAGTAATGGTGTATCGGAAGAACCTCTACCCAACAAGTAGTTAAATTCAGGACCCAAAAGAAGTTGGGAATCAAGGTAGATACAAAAACTATTTATTTGAATGACGAATGATGATAAATAAAACAAATAAATCAATGCCAAGATAGGCCCAGTCCTATGCATTTTCTTATTCAAGAACTTTTTCAGGGACATTTCTTAATAAAACACAATCAAATGCAGCCTGATTCCCTCCCCCGCAAACATTCCCATTCCCAAGGACCATCCCATAAGGCCATTGGTGGTTAAATGGGCGTCTACTCTACTCTCCGGGGATTTATTCATTAACCAATTGCACTGTCCCAATTGGTTTCCTCCTTCGGCTCCACCTGCAAGTGGTTAGTGTCAATGTCCTAATGCTGTGTCCATTCGCGTAAGCGTTGCAAGACGCACTTCAATGCGTTTCAGGAACATCATATCCTTTTGCATTCCACCTGATTTCACACATGCGTTCTAGTGATGTCAATTAGTTATTCCTCTTCGGTCCCATGATCTGGAACTTGGAGAACATCCGGATCTTAAATAGTCCACTACAAAATATAACCATTGGGCCCTAGAAACATCCAGTAGTATATATTTAGATATAACAAAAAAAAATCTGAAATTATAATACTATACAGTGCACTATAATCATAAAGTACTATAAATCCATAAACTGCACATAACTTATTAAAGCGCATATTAAAGATATTTATGTCTTTTTAAAAAATCATGTTTATTATCCTCATTT
This sequence comes from Pelobates fuscus, assembly GCF_036172605.1. NCBI lineage: Eukaryota > Metazoa > Chordata > Amphibia > Anura > Pelobatidae > Pelobates > Pelobates fuscus. Next base: position 251,973,661 of record NC_086322.1, read on the forward strand.
ATCGTTGCTTTTCCACAGAATGGACATAAACTCTGCACATCACAAAACCCCTGCATTTTTTGGCTCCGTAAACCCTTTTGAGAAAGATTTACACAACCTCCTTTGGGCAGAATGCCGAAAAGGTTGATGTTGAAGTCAACTGCACCTTTAGCCAAGATCCTTTATATGTTTGATGTGCTCTTGGTATTGCTACCCCACTGAACCCACGCTGCATCCGTGAATGTAAACACATCATTAAATAAAGCTGAAGCCTTATTAAAAAAGGTATTTTGAAAAAATGCACAGAGGAGTCGTTTTTATGGGCTGAATGGCAGTGGTGCTGTCCAGCCAGCCAATTTTGGACACCTAGTTCCTTCAACGCTTAACCAGTTTTCACCTCTCAAAGAGGATCTGACCCAGAATGGGTAAGTCAAATTCCTCTTAAGTCTTCTTCCCAAATAAAGACTGCAGGTCATCTCTTTCTTTTTTTTCAGAATTGGAAAGATATTTAGCTGGATGAGTTAATCCTACATACTGTCTGGGATTATGTCATCAAATTTAATTTCCATTCTGTTTAGTTCTAAGCACTTGGTCGATTTTATGCTAATCAATGACAGTAGTGTCTCACAGACGATGAACACAATGGACTCTCCTCCAAGAGTTCTATTCGGGTAGCTACTTATCCAGATAGTTTCTTTATCAATATTTTTCTGGTTAAGAAAAAGACTGGGGACTTTTGGCTTGTGATCAATCTGTGAGAACTCAACTCCTTTGTTACATATTGATACTTCAAGACGGAGGGTATACATCTTCTTTGGGATCTGCTTCAAATGGGCAATTGGTTTCACGTGTCTGGATCTCAAGGAGGCTTACCTCTTGGTGCCCATCCATCACTACCACTGCCAGTTTCTTTGGAGAGATCTGGAATGGAAAGTCCCTTGCCTACCTTTTGATTTTAGCTTGGCTCCTTGGAGTCTCACCAAGCTGATCAAGTCAGTCATGGCTCATCTTCAGTTGAGAGGAGTAGGTTGTAACACCTACCTCAACAGCATCCTCTGTACAAGATTTCTTTCTTCAAATTTCTTGAAATTGTCAATCTCGACAAATCCTCTTTGCATCCATTTCAAAACCATTCACTTTTTTGGATTTAAGCTAGAGTTTCTCTCTAGCATTCTAGAGCTTTCTTTGTTGAAGATCAAATGAATCAAGCAGGAAATTTGTCAAGTCCTGTGACCCAATTCAATATTTCTTAAGTCTTTTGGAAAGGATTGTAAGCCTGCGTCTTCTTCAATTCACTGCACTCTTTATTATTCTAAAGGCAGAACATCTATATATCTCTCCCCTCTTACAACCAATTCATTATCTTACCAGGGGAAAGTCTGAGAGTTGTGTTGGTGTCTTCTTCACATGCAGGCATGGAACGGTTGAGCTATTTTTGGTCAACTTCTGGATTTCATAGTAGAATCAGATGCCCATGCATGGACCACTATGCAGAAGGAGTCTAGTCGAGGGACAAGGCCTCACTATATTTAAACTGGTTGGTCAAACTGTGGATGGCAAAAGAATCTGCGATGAGCTACAAAGAATTATCCAACTGTTGAATAGTGCAGTGGCAGAATGTTCTAAATTATAGAACACATATGGTCCTGCCATGTAAGAGTGCAGAAAGGTGGGTTCTTGTTCCACTAGCCATACAATACATCACCAGTGTAGGGTCCTGCATTCTGGATTTAAATGGCGTACTCCATCCAACAGATTAAAATTGTCCTTTATATATAAAAAAAAACTATATTTGGATAGAATATGCATGGGGGGAGGGGGAGGGGCAGGGGGGGGTTACAAAGTAGAGGGACGCTGATGCTTTTTATGCTGTGCGAGGCACTTTGTTAACTCTGCAGGACCCGATGCTGGCTATGTATTGCAATTGTACAACTGTTGCATTTTTCTACCTGTTCAGGACATCAACTGCCTGGGAGGCACTCCTTCCAGGATTCTTTCAGGTCTTACCAAAGACATATAATTTTCAGTTATAACTTTCAGTTGAACTTCTCTTTTCAGGCCAAATCTGTCAACAGATTCCTTTTCAAGTTTTCGAGACATTAGTGATAAACCAGTGATTGGTGATGTTGGATCATCTGATATTCAATCAGCTTTCACCTTTCTATTTGGATATTTATGCATCCTGTCTCAACTGCCAGATGGAGACGTTCTTCATTTGGCTTTCGGATTACTTATGGGCACTCAAGAGACGTGTCTCCTAGGTAAGTACAGTGCAAGTGTATCATTAGATCCGCCTGTACTTAACTCTTTCCAAGTGAAGTCTTCTGCAAATGTACAGATAAATATATATATATATACTTGTGTCGTGATGACCATTGCAATGCATTGGCGTGTCACAAATGCTGCATTTGTCATATGTGACTAAATATGCATTGTGTTATTGTGATACCATAAGTAGCATGGGCTGGAAAAAGAGCATACATTCTCTTGTGTTGGACCTTTCTACAGTTTTTCGATTTTGTCAGTTTAAAAAATTACCTGCAGAGATAAGAAATATAGTTTTTTTAATGTATACAATTTCTAGCCGTTTTGTAACCACAATGTATAGAAAAAATCCACTTTTGTTAGAACTCTTACCAAAGTGGTCATAAAAGGTTAGTTTTTTATGGATTGGACGATTGGGGCTTGTCCCCCCTCTCCCCCTTCCCTCCCCCCCTGCCCCCTGGGACGCCAGAACAGCAGGGGATATCACACCTCCTTGGGGCAGGGGGTTGGGGGGGGGCTGGGTGGCGGGACGGGGGGGACTTGCTCCACCGGAGGGCACGGACACTGGCAAGCCATGCCATCAGGGGACCCTGTATTCCTTGCCGGCCTCACAAACCCTAGGGACACCTCTGACAGCTACATGTGGCGGGGTGGTCCTGGGGAGACGGAAGGGGAAAAAGAACACACACAAAAAAACAAAAAAAAAAAAAAAACACCACTACAACACTTCACTCTAGAAAAAGGGGCGGGGGGCCCAGTGAGGTGACCAACACTCCAGGGACACCTCATAACAGAGACGCCAAGCCACAAGGGTCACACTTACACATTAGTCACTCTGCGGGACGCTACGCCCCCGCCCCACGCATCACTGGGGGACCAAAATAGACGGACACACAGCGAGGACACCCCACCAGCGGCACCAAGAGAAGTAATACCGCACACCATAAAGGCTGGGCTGACAACATGAGGGGCTGGGGGACAGGGCCAGATGGGAAACTGACAAACGTGGACACCTCACTATACTCTAAGTCACTACGGGGGACACGCTTAACAAAAACGCAAAGCAGGGGCGTCACGGGGAATCACACAGGAGGGCTTATATACACTCAAGGAGAGGGCCTAGAGATGTGTTAGTTCAGACGAGGGTCCATGCCTCTGCGCATTGTACCCACAATAGATGGGCGAACAGCGCTGACGCATGTGCTCCACAGAAGTCTGGCAAATAGTAAGACCAGACGGTTATTTTGTTTGATTTCATATGTTATGTTCACTATTTTCTGTTCTTCCTTCCTTTCCTCCCCCCTCACGGAGATCGGAGAATCCTGCGCCAGAAGGACACTCGGGATAGAGCAGAGGCAACCCTCAGGAGGGTGAAAGTGAGACCTAGCAGCGAAAAAAGAGCAGAGACACGACCCCGTAAGTTGTACAAATCGCACTCTATACACACACCACCATGCCCATTCGTATCACCTCCCTAAACGTCAAGGGACTAAACGCCCCCAAAAAGCGTAGGTTACTATTTAGAGAACTCAAAAGGCTGAGCCCAGACATAGCCTTCCTCCAAGAAACTCACCTACCCAAGACTTTAGGGCTACCCCTCCGAGACCACATATATAACACGAACTACGAAGCCAGGACACACTCCAAACGCAATGGCGTAGCGATACTGATACATAAGAGATGCCCTATACGGGTCACAAGCATTGAACCCGATCCAGACGAACGATACATAATTATCTCGGGAACGCTGTTCGCGCACACCATCCACTTAGTTAATCTATACGCACCCAACGACCCCACCAGAGACTTCTGGACAACCATAACAGACAAACTGGCAGCTTTGCAACACGGAATAGTCATAACTGGCGGCGACTTTAACGCAGCCCCGTGCCCAGCTGCAGACCGGGGGAATATCCAGGGCCTGCCGCGCTCACACGGCAGGGGCCGACAAGACAAACTATTACACGACTTCATACGCGCGACAGGACTGACAGACATCTGGAGGGCCCAACATCCCAGTGAAGTAGACTACACGTTCTACTCTGCACCCCACGAATCATACTCTCGAATAGACCTTTTCCTAGTAAATGACCAGGCCATCCCAAAAATTGCAAAATCCTCAGTGGGCTCCATTACCTGGTCAGACCATGCAGACATAACCATAGAAATAGACGGCCTCTGCACCAGGACCCCATGGACCCAGAAATTAAACACCTCCCTATTAGACCTAGACATCAAAGAGACCATCCGCAAAGAGATAGATGAATACTTCCAGTTTAACTCAACACAAGACCTAACACCCGCGACCATATGGGCCGCACACAAAACGGTAATCAGAGGGGCCCTCATCAGGGAAGCCATCCGTAAAAAGAAACAAAAAACACAACAACTAAAATCCCCACTTCTAGCCCTCCACACGCATGAACAGCGACACAAAACGAACCCTACACCTGACGGTTTGCTGGCCCTACAAACCACCCGGCGCCACCTCAAAGAGACGCTACTGGACGACGTAGCCAGGACGTGGTCCAGGAGAACATTCTATGAACAAGCTAACAAAATGCATACACTCCTGGCCCGCACACTACGCCCACGACCAAAGCAAACACACATCACCACAATTAGGGACCACAACGGCCAACCCAAAACGACACCAACAGATATAGCACGAATTTTCACAGACTTCTACAGGGCCTTATACAACCATACCCCTACAGATACCACTGACGGAACAGACCCGACGGAAGCCATACAACAGTACTTAAACAGATTGAACCTCCCAAAATTGAACCAGCCAGCTATAGCATCTTTGGGTGAAGAAATTTCAATAGATGAAATTAACAAGGCGATCTCCCAACTAAAGGGACACAAGGCCCCGGGCCCCGACGGCTTTGAAGGGAGCTACTACAAAACATACAGGGAGGAACTACTTCCCCACCTAGCCAAATGGTGTAACCACCTGATGCAGGGAGGGCCCCCCGACCCAGACATTTCCACAGCCCGTATAGCAGGAGCGTTTTAGCTGCAAGGCAAACAAGGCATTTGCCTTGGGCGGCATTTTCCAGGGGGCGGCAAAAAACGCCACCCCCAAATGCCTAGGGCAAATGCCTTGTTAGCCTTGCGGCTAACTGGGCTGCCGGTCGGGCTGATGGTCTGGGCGGGTGGGCAGCTGGCGAGGGAGCTCTTCCTCTGAGCTCTCTGCTCAGCTCCCTCGCGCGCCGCAGAGTGAGGCTGGGAGCCGGAATATGACGTCATCTTCCGGCTCCCAGCCTCACTCTGCGGCGCATGAGGGAGCTGAGCAGAGAGCTCAGAGGAAGAGCTCCCTCGCCAGCCGCCCGCCAGCCGCCTACCCGCCAGCACGCCCGGCCGTCAGCCACTGGACCACCAGGGAGAAAGAGACCCCCCCCCTGCATTCCCAAAGGTAAGGAGGCTGGGGGGTAGGTTAAAATAAAAAAATATATAGATATATGTTAATGTGTGTGTGTGTGTGTGTGTGTGTCTGACTGTGTGTGTGCCTGACTGTGTGTGTGTGTGTTAGTGTGTGTGTCTGACTGTGTGTGTGTGTGTCTCACTGTGTGTGTGTCTGACTGTGTGTGTGTCTGACTGTGTGTATGTGTCTGTTAGTGTGTGTGTGTCTGACTGTGTGTGTGTGAGACTGTGTGTGTGTCTGTTAGTGTGTGTGTGTGTCTGACTGTGTGTGTGTGTGTGTGTCTGACTGTGTGTGTGTGTGTCTCACTGAGTGTGTGTCTGACTGTGTGTGTGTGTCTGACTGTGTGTATGTGTCTGTTAGTGTGTGTGTGTGTGTGTGACTGTGTGTGTGTGTGTGACTGTGTGTGTCTGACTGTGTGTGTGTGACTGTGTGTCTGACTGTGTGTGTGTGTCTGTTAATGCGTGTGTCTGTTAGTGTGTGTGTGTCTGACTGTGTGTGTGTCTCTGTGTGTGTGTCTGTTAGTGAGTGTGTGTGTGTGTCTGCTAGTGAGTGTGTATGTGTCTGACTGTGTGTGTGTCTGTTAGTGTGAGTGTGTTTGCCTGTGAGTGTGTGTGTCTGTGTATGCATATTTGTCAGTGAATGTGTGTGTGTGTGTGTATTTAGAAGGCAGGACGGGGGGGAAGGCTTGGGTGGGGGTGGCACGGGGGGGGGAAAGGCGTCTGAGTTTTGTCCTGCCTAGGGCAGCACAAAACCAGGATACACCACTGCCGTATAGTACTGATTCCAAAACCAGGGAAAGACATAACCTACCCAGAACACTACAGACCTATATCACTAATAAACCATGACGTCAAAATTCTAGCAAAGATCCTAGCGGAACGACTGTCCCCACAACTGACACACCTAATACATTTAGATCAGGTAGGATTTATTCCAGGACGACAATTATTCGAAAATACCCGATGCAACATTGACTTAATCTGGACACAGACTACCACACACACACCCCATCCCTTATGCTCTCGCTAGACACCGAAAAGGCATTTGACAGGGTGAAATGGAAGTACCTGTTTGAACTCTTGAGACACCTCAGATTCCCTGAGACATACATAGCGACAGTCCAAGCCATGTACACTGACGTCAAAGCATATATCCGTATCCCGGGAGCACAGACAACCCCCTTCCCATTGCACAACGGTACACGGCAGGGGTGCCCGCTCTCCCCCCTCCTCTTTGTGCTCACATTAGAAACCCTACTACAAGCAATCCGCTCTAACCAGGCTATCCAGGGAATAGAGGTAGGCGGCCAGACTTACAAAGTCTTCGGATACGCCGATGACGTACTAATCACCCTCACAAATCCAAAAGACTCAATGAGAACCCTGACCCAAGAACTGACGGAATATGGCAAACTCTCAGGTTACAAGGTAAACCTGGCCAAATCCACGGCGCTCCCAATAGCTGTCACACCCACAGACGTGACATACATACGAGAACACTACCGAATACCAATAGCAAACGCAGCCATAAAATACCTGGGGATACAGCTCACCGCAGACCCCACACACCTATACAGAGCCAACTACATCCCCCTCCTCAAAACTCTTAGCGCGGACAAATGGATAGACAAGCCCCTGTCGTGGATAGGAAGGGTCCACACGATTAAGATGAATATACTACCTAGACTCCTCTTCCTCTTCCAGGCACTGCCCATCCATGTCTCAAAATCTGACCTGGCCCCTCTACAAAAGACTATAGGAGACTTTATATGGCAGCGCAAACGACACAGGGTGTCCAGGAATGTTTTGTATAGACCCAAGGAAGGGGGAGGATTGGGCCTGCCCCATCTCCACAACTACTACCTCGCGGCCCAGATAGCCCAGATTGCCATGTGGCACTCAGCACCGGGGGACCGTCGATGGGCAGACCTGGAGGCAGGCATTATGGGAGCAGACCTACCCCAATTTTATATCTGGCTACCGAAGGAACACAGGGCCCTAATATGCACCCAATGCCCCGCAATCCTGAATTCCATAAAAGTGTGGGACGCCACAGGAACAAAACACAAACTAACCACCTCCCTCTCCCCAATGATGCCAATCCTGAGAAACAGGGCTTTCCCACCAGGTATGCGCGCCAGAGATTTTAAAAACAGAGAGGGCGGGCCTACAGCGGGCAATCCACCTGTATGAGGGTGACCAGGTACTGTCATTCGAAGCCCTGGCAGAACAGACAAGGCTAACACCCTCAGATTTCTTTCGATACATACAGATCAGGGATTTCGCACAACACAGCCTAGCAAAAACTGCAGCACGGACTACACCAACGGGCTTCGAGAAAATGTGCCTAAAAGAAAACCCCCGAAAGGGCTCATATCATCACTTTATGCACACCTTAGCTCCAATAACACTGATTGGGGGGAACTACACTACACGACCCAATGGGAATCAGATCTGGGAGAGGTCCTGGAGGGCACAGATTGGAGAGACATATGGGAGGCAAATAAGGCCACCTCGATATGTGTTACACAACAGGAACAGGCTTACAAGACCATGTTTAGATGGTATACCACCCCAGTGAAGCTATACCACATGCGCAAAATTCCCGATGACCTCTGCTGGAGAGGATGCGGACATAAAGGGACGTACAAGCACATGTGGTGGGACTGCCCGAAGGCACAGGCCTTTTGGAGAGAAGTAGGGCACCTCTTAGACAAAGTGTTCTAGAGAAGGGTAGGCGTAGACCCATGTGTGTGCCTGTTGTCCAGACCAATGGACGACTGGACAGGAGGGGAACAAAAACTCCTCCGTAAAATCACCCTGGCAGCTAGACTCACCATGGCACAGGCATGGCTTAAACCCGAAATCCCCCAGATCCAAACGGTGATACACAAAATAAGAGACATCCACGTCATGGACCACCTCACGGCAATTGTGAGGGGTACTATGAAAACATATGAAAAGGTTTGGGAACCCTGGAAGGCCACTGATAGAAAATACTGAGACTAGAACAGTGTAAGCCAGTGTAATCCAGATGAAACTCCGATCTCCGTCAGAGGATCCCCTTTCCCTTCCCTTCCCTCTCTTTCCTTTACTCCCCCCTCTTTTCTTTAAGAGTTAATTCGAAACTCCTTGGTGGACGGAGACGAAGATATAACGTACAATGAATGTGCAGTGTCTATGGTTGATTAGTATATAACACTGTTCAAATGCATGACATGTTACCTGGCTTCTGCGCAAGCCAAGATGCTACTGAGCTATCACTTTGTGTGCCAAGATGAAAAAAATAAAGAATTATAAAAAAATAAAAATAAAAGGTTAGTTTAAGGTTTTCTAATTTCACTATGCGGTCATTCATTTGATTCTTGCACGTGGTGCCTGAGCGCCACCTGCAGGATACAGTTTTGCCTGCACTGCAGACCTTTTACTGTACTTGGAAATTACCAAAGTGATTTTCAAATTTGTCAATCTTTCTTTTATTGAGGTATAAAGTTGTAAGGGTACAGAATGAAGAAGGGGAGATGATAAAGATACATACAAGTTGGGATTAGTACAGCACAATATATATCATCTCTGAAAATCGTCAGCCTGTTTTTTTATTGAGTAAATAGATTCATGGCATGCACGTAACTGTATTGTAAAATTAATAAAATAAAACTGGAGCTATGCTTGTTAACAATACAATTAGTGTGAAAGAAAGATGCTAGTTGCTAGAACATGCTAGTGCAGTTAAACTATTGAGCAATTGTGTGCTTAGAGACATGTGAAGCTGCTGCGCCTTGACTGTGAGTAGACATAGAGAGATCAGTGCCTTACGAAAGCTGGTAATGTCTTAACTACCTTTCCTATAGTCCGTGTGTGATGATATGGCATGCTAGGTGTCGTGGGTGTGGGTAAATGCATAGGTATTGTGTTGCGTTTGCGGGTACGTGACGGCTGTCTGCCAGCCCCAGGTCGTTATGAAGGCCTGCACCAGCTGTCCACTGACTCAGTGTCTCGGTGAGGCTGGGTCTTCCCTCTGTCGGGCGCCTTGGGGAGCTTGAGTGTTCTGCCGCCTGTGGTGGCCAAGCCTCCGGCGGTGTGGTTGGTGCCTTGAAGATTTACGCCGGGTGGTCTTCGGCCTGGAAAAGCATTCAGGACGGCCATTGGTAGCAGCCTCTGTAAAGTACAAGAGGCTCTGGGTGGTCGGACGCTTCGTGCAAATCCCGCTCCTCTGCCTTTGTGGGGGAGATTTTGGAAGATGTTCTCTTGTGGTTCTCTGCCCAGGTGAGCTAGCTGTGTGCGGTTAAATGTTCAGCGGGAGGTTGTGCCTGTTGGGGCCCCTTTCACCCCCTCTCCTGCTTGCACCTGTTTGTTCTTACACTCCCCTGTAGTCACTTCCAGCATCTCCCAGAAACGGGCAAATAATTTGTCGAGGTGCAGCAGCATGCGATCCAGCGTGGCACACCCATCTGGATTGGTCTGCCGTGTGTCACTGGTAGAGGGAGTATCCGCCATTTTGCGAAGGGTCACTGGTTGACAGGCACCCACAGGCTTAGTCGTTCGCTGGCTGCAAGGTATGTAGGGTTGCCTGGTGTGGACCGGTCCAAGGGCAGGGAGGTGCTTCCCAGGGTGCCCAGCTGTTATTTATGAGCCCGGAGAGCGGCCGTCTCTCCTTGTCTCAGCCTTGTGTAGGCCGCAACCTCGATCCGTCGGCGTTAGGGCTCGGGAAAGGCACCGTCTGGTGCAGCAACTTCTCCTGGGTTGAGTGATATCGGTTGCCGTCTTTAAGCGTCGATTTTGGGGCTGGAACACCCTGGTTTGTGTCCCCAGACGTGGGAGCTCGTGCTGAGCACGTCTGGTCCACTTGGCTACTAGGCACCGCCCCCCATGATTTTCAAATTTAAGGCCAAGTTAGCCGAAGTGAAAGCATAACTGTCTCAGAGAATGTTTCCAGTTTAGATATTTTGAACTTAAATTCACTTTAAATTTATTAAATAACCAGTAAGAGTATTATTTCTAGTCACTAGATTAGACAAATATTAATGAATCCAAATTTTAGATTTTTTTTCAAAAACAAGTCACCATGTCAATAAAACAAATTAAAAAACAATGACCTCTTGAATTAATTTTGGATGTAATTTGGGAAAGATTTGGTTCCAAACAGATTTAGAAATCAGTTATATGTCTATCCAATCCTTTTTTAGATGTGATTGATGTTAGGGGACTGACAAATGTGTGGTCCATCATATCAAAATGAGATGGGGTACACAACAAACGTTACCTACAAAAACAGGTCTGGTGGAAAACCGTTTTCCACATGGTATCATACTCCCTTCTGTAAAGTCATTACTAATTCCCACTCCCTTCTGTCGTTCTATGCTCATTCGCACCCACTACAGTGGAAGAGGTCTCTGCTCTGCTCCGGTCCTCCCGTCCCACCACCTGTTCCCTGGATCCTAATCTCTCGTATCTCATCCGCACTCTGTTGTCTCCTTCTCTTGCTCTCCCTCTCCTCTGCCACATTTCCTTCACCCTTCAAACATGCAACCGTAACCCCGATTCTGAAAAAGTCCAACCTTGAGCCTAACTCCCCATCCAAATACCACCCTATCTTGCTGCTGCTGCTTGACTCCATGATCCTTGAAAGAGTTGTGAATAACAGAACTGACAGGTTTCCTTGAATCTAACTCGACGTGCTCCAGTCTAGATTCCACACTCGTCACGTTTTTTTAAATGGCTGTGACCAAAGTATTACCTTAACACTTAAGTGCTGCTACTCCCATGTTCCCTCCCTCCCTCCATGTCAACCGTGATACCATCAGCTCTATCTTGCAGGCTCGCTGCCTAGGTGTTCTCTCTGATTCCGACCTCTCCTTCATCCCTCATATCCAGTTAATCGCCAAATCCTGTCACTTCCATATCAAAAACATAGCATGTAACCAGGACGCAACTAATGTGCTGGCCCACACCGCTATCCTCTCTCGCCTTGACTACTGCAATTCGCTTTTCAGTGGTCTTACGTGTTCCCAACTTGCCTCGTTACAGTCTATAATGAATTCGGCGGTGAGTCTCATCTTCCTGTCCGCTTGCACCTCTCACCTTTGTCAATCCCTACAGTGGCTTGCCATTAGATATATGGCACAATTTAACATTCTAGTACTTATTTACAAATCTCTACATAATGCTGCTCAAACCTACATATCCTTCCTAATACACAAGCATGTCCCGCCCAGGTGACTGCGTCTATCATCTGTTCACGTCTCGCAATTTTCCTTCATAAGTCCATGCACAAGCCTGAGGAATCACGAGATATCTTTTTTGTTTGTTTGTTTTATTTTACCTTCGATAGCTATGCAGTTGTACAGCTTTGTATGCATGTGCAAACGCCAAATTACAGTAATAATTACTTATGGGTTACAGAAGGGAAGAAAAGTCGTGTTAGAGTAACATCGCATACATCTGCCGATGGCATGTTTGCCTTCTATAGGGCTTTAACTTCATGCATATTACAGTACATATAAACAAACAGTAGAACAGTGAAATGTTTTCTTATTGTGTTCTGTAAGAATAAGGGGGTAAGCATTCCTCTGGAAAAGTATTGGCTCTCCATCAGAGAGTTGGCCCATTTGACCTACATTGGTATGTATTTTTTGTCTTAGATGGGTATCTCTTTGCTACCTGAGATGTGGTCCTATCGTGTGTTTTGTATTGGGAGAGGTATGGAGGGTTGTCCAGAGATGGGTATGCCCGACGGAGTAAAAAAAGACGCAGCCGCACGATGGCAGTTGGGGATCCACACAGCCCCTCCCTAAACCTGTGCGGCCAGGCATGTGGTACATGGCCGGGGGAAGCGCCCGAGAGGTCCGGTCGGCCGCTAGGCAGGGGTGTCCAGGGGCTCTGTTGGCACGAAGATGTGTTGTCTGTGGTGTTCCGTTCACCACCCCAATACCCTCCTATGTCAGCGTTTCGCCACGGTTCCCACATCTTGTCGTGTTTCTGTAGGGACCCCTAGTGATTGCAGTCAACCTATCCATGAGACGTGTCCTTTATTTTATGTATCACTACGGAGACATGCAGGGCGCTTGGCTGTAGACAGGTCTGTGCCAGGGCTCTACATGCTGCAAGGGTTGTTTTCTGTAGGAGTTTCTGCTCTAGTCTCACCCAGTCGTCTAATGATCTGGACAGTAAGAAGTCCCAGGGGTCTAGCTCTATCCTGCATTGAAATACTTGTGCCAAGAGGTTGCTTACCTCCTGCCAGAAAGCCTTTATGACTGGGCATTTCCACCACATGTGGAGATATGTTCCTTTGACCCTGCAGTTCCTCCAACAGTGGTCATCGGGTGTCTGCTGCATGCGGTGGAGCTGTACCGGTGTTGTGTACCATCAGAACATGGTTTTATATGCCTGCTCTTGTACTGTTGTGCAAATTGAGGCTGTGTTGTTGGCTTCCTGCCACTCTACTCCTTCAAGTTTTTCGCCTAAGTCTGCTTCCCATTGGTCTACGTACGTGAGTGTTCCCCATTCAGTAGTGGTGGAGGCTATGTGTGTGTAGATGGATGAAATCATTTTCCTGTGTATGTTTTCCTTCAGGCACATGTTTTCTAGTTGGGTAATGGTTTTGGTAGTCAATTCCTTTATGTGGGGTTGAGAAAATCTTTAAGTTGTATGTACCGAAAGAGGTCTCCGGTTGTAAGGGTCGCCCTCTCTTTTAGTTTGTCAAAGGTGTTTAAGCGGTCTCCGTTAGTTGTGTGGTCAACCCCTCTGTTCCTGTGAGTCAAATTCATCTGGTCACATATACTTGTTTGTTAGTCTACCCATTGTACATCAAAGCGGAATTTGTTGGCGCTTTCTAAATAATAATAACCTGGACAACATATAGAAGGCATTTTACTCTCACTCTGGACACGATGATCAGATGATGCAAAAAACGTGAACTTTTCCATTGGAATGCCCCCTCATTTTCACTACTCTTTTTTTCTCTCATCTTCCTTCATGTCATGGTTCCATTATTTTTATATTGCCAAAAATGGCTATTAAAGTAGCCGTTGTCCTGTATGAAAGGGATTTAATCTCACAGGGTTATTCAATTAAAATAACACTACACGCACCATAACCACTACAACTTACCTTTCTCCCCAGGGCACATCTATTCTTGTCCAGCAGGATAAACGGAATGTCTCCATATAGCTAAGCCTGAATGATGCAGGTTCGCAGTCAATGTCTGAGTGTGCTCAGCCAATGAGCATAGCCCTGCTTAGCTTTGTAGAACCTGAAGCAGCATTAGGCCACAGGCACATAGGGGGACCCAGATAAATTGTACTAATTGTACTAAACCAGTTACATAGTTACATAGCTGAAAAGAGACTTGCGTCCATCAAGTTCAGCCTTCCTCACATATGCTTTTGCTGTTGATCCAAAAGATGGCAAAAAACCCAGTCTGAAGCGCTTCCAATTTTGCAACAAACTAGGAAAAAATTCCTTCTTGACCCCAAAATAGCAGTCAGATGTCTCCTTGGATTAAGCAGCTATTACCCCACTAATTAGACATTGTATCCCTGTATGTTATGTTTTTGCAAGTATTTATCCAATTGCAGTTTAAACATCTGTATAGACTCTGACAAAACCACCTCTTCAGGCAAATAATTCCATATCCTTATTGCTCTTACTGTAAAAAAAACCTTTTCTTTGCCTTAGATGAAATCTCCTTTCTTCCAGCCTAAATGTGTGACCTCGTGTCCTATGTATAGCCCTGTTTATGAATAGATTTCCAGATAATGGTTTGTACTGGCTCCGAATATATTTGTATAATGTTATCATATCCCCTCTCAAGCGCCTTTTTTCCAAACTAAAGAGATTTAATTTTTTTAACCTTTCTTCATAACTAAAATGCTCCATTCCTTTTATCAATTTTGTAGCTCGTCTCTGCACTTTTTCTAGTGCCATGATATCTTTCTTTAGAACAGGTGCCCAAAATTGCACAGAATATTCAAGGTGTGGTCTTACCAGCGATTTATAAAGAGGCAAAATTATATTTTCATCTCGAGAATTTATGCCCCTATTTATACATGACAAAACCTTACTGGCCTTAGCAACGGCAGATTGACATTGCATATTGCTACCTAATTTGTTGTCTATAACAATTCCCAAATCCTTCTCGTGTGTGGTTATCTTTAGTTCACTACCATTTAGGGTGTACATTGCTTGTGCATTCTTTTTTTTTTTAATTCTTTATTTTTATTGTGCAGGTATGTACATAGCTTTCTCAAGGCGCCACAACAGCGTGTTCATACAGTTGCATGCAGGCTAGGTAGCGGCATGAATTTGTGCACATTTTTTTTTGTATATAACCAAGCTTAACTTAATGAGTAGCCCGTGAGGGTGAAACAGCCTGTAAAGTATGCTTATGGTGCAGGAAGATCATATGTGTTACTTCAGTGTCAGTACAGGCTGAGATATATACTAAGCATAAACAAATTAAATAATAATAACCGGTGGAACATAATTGGTAAATTACTGAGTTGCTATAAATTACCGCTGTTTATCATAGCACATTTGTTATGGGTAAAGATGAAAGAAAAATATATAAGTGAGGTGTTCGTCAGGGCTTGTACAAAGGAGGTTAGCTGAGCTTGTTAACTGACTATGTGTAAAAGATTAACTTGTAACCGTTTGTCTTAACAGTAACTGAATGTCCCTGGGGAGACAATTACACCATGAGAACAATGAAAATGATTAAACCTCATCTATGCCTGGGGATGTGGCTATATATGATTAGGAAACATAGCGCCAATAGTCCAGGCAAGGGTTGGTACATGTCAGTCAGTGGAGTTGAGGCAAGGCAGTAACTGAAATGTATACCACAGGTAGTACATTGTTGGGAGTTCACCCTATGCCCCGACTTGGCTTCCGACCTCCTTGGTTAGGGAAAGTCTTGAGCGGGCCACCCAGTTTAGCCCTGGCCCTATTACGTGAGGGGGCTTTCCCTGGTACCTACGACACTACGTGAGTCCCAGTGGTAGGCAGCTGCGGCATCCTCTTGTGTGTCGTCCAGTGTAGCTTGGTCTGGATGCCTTTGAGCTGTGAGTGAGCTCTCTTGATCTGGCCACTTGTTTTACGGTTTCGTTTGCAGATGCCGGGTCTGGGATAGTCCCCAGGGCGAGCATCATTGTGTCGCGGTGTGGTCTCACTGTTGCGGTTGCTCCGCCCGGTGGGTGGTTGTGCTCTGCTGCTCTGAGTCGGGTGTGTAGGGTATCCCCCGTTTTCTCTTTCTCCGCTGGATCTGCCGTGGCCTTGTCTGGCCTGTTCTCGAAGCCATGGAGGTGATGCTGTCGTGGGGAGAGGTAGACCGCTGTGGCGTTGCTTCTTTTTCGACTCCGGTTTCCAGCCTCTCCTGCAATCTTCTCCAAAAGACTGAACAGGTGATCAATTCGGGCCGGCACGCTGTCGCATAGCAGTTGTGGTTCATTGTGGCACACTTGTGCCATTTCCTCGCGGGCAGCCGCCATCTTAGATAGGTGCTGTGGCCCTGTGCCTGCGGCTTGTGTTCCCCTGGGTCTGGAGCTTGAGTGAAGATTCCACCGTGGTGGACCGGGATAAACCCCACCGGTCCGGGGGGGAGGGGAGGGGAGGGGAAAGGGGACAGCTGTGTGCAGCAATCGCTGTCTCTCCTCAGCTCAGCGTGGTGTAGGCCGCAAGCCTCGTTTTGGGGAGTCCAGTGTCAGACAAGCTTGTGTGGGGTATCCCCTGGTGCATCAAAGCCTAATTAGTAGGGTTCTGTCAGTTTGGGTCCATATTTCTTGGTTGGCCTGCGATTATATCACGATTTGTGTGATCTGGCCCAGGAGCTCTTACAGAGTATGTCTGCTCGGCTCCACAGCTAGAATCCGCCCCCCATTGCTTGTGCATTCTTAACCCCGAAGTGCATAACTTTGCATTTTTCTACGTTAAATTTAATCTGCCATTTTAGTGCCCAGTCCCCCAATCTATCCAAATCCCTCTGCAGCAAGGCAATATCCTGCTCACATTTTATTACTTTACAAAGTTTTGTGTCATCTGCAAACACTGATACATGGCTTTCAATGCCCATTTCAAGATCATTTATAAATATGTTAAATAGAAGCGGTCCCAAAACAGAACCCTGAGGGACACCACTTACCACTTTTGTCCAGCTTGAAAATTTACCATTTATGACAACTCGTTGTACTCTATCCTTAAGCCAATGTTCTACCCAAGAACAAGAATATTCATCTAGACCAATTTCTTTTAGTTTGAAGACTAACCTATTGTGAGGAACCGTATCATATGCCTTGGCAAAATCCAAGTAGATCACATCCACTGCAACACCCTGATCTATATTTCTTTTTTTTTTATTCTTTTTTTATTCCAGTACAAGACATCACAAGCAATACACGTACAATAACACAGGATACTTAATCAACAAGCGAGTATACTGAAATCATTACATGTAATAACAGCAAAAGGAGTGAACTGGTCTGAACTCCAAAAGCTCGCGATCATAGTGTAGCGGAGAGCTGATTTCTCGCAGCTATTCTCCACTTTAGATCCAAGGAAGGCTCAGGAACAAGTCATTAGTAAATCCACAGCAGAGTTTCCAGCAGGTAAAACGTTACAGAAATATCCCCACAGCACTCCCAATAACTGGACGACACACAGTTTCAGGAGTAGAACTGACTATCGTTTATTCCAAGGTTTCTTATAAAGCCTGCTCCCATGCAAGGGAGGGAACTACAGTAATTATGACAGTAACCAATGCAGTGCTTGTTACCTCCCACACATCTCCTCCCCTCAGAGAGCGTCATAATCCCCTTAACTTGTACAGTACTTTACCCCAAACTTGGATGTACCCCTAAACCATCACATATCCTTAATATTAGGGTACCGCTAGGTAGCCCTGATCTGGGTGAATATAATATCCAAAATTCACCCAGATCGGACCAGTGGTTCGGCAGTTACAGGAAGGTGAAGTTTGACCGACCGCACACGAGTTGGTATCCGAAAAGGGTTCCATGAGAATGGGCCCTGCGGTCGGTCTCCGTTCGGCAGTTAAAACAGACATTTATAACTGCCATCCATACTTTAATTCCCCTAGATAGTGATTCCCTCATTCGGTACTTTGTAACTACCGAATGGGGATTCGTTAACTCTCTCCGTTCGGCAGTTACGGAGCTCTGGAGGTCTCAGCGGTGTTTGGTTGTTTGAGTGTCCGATTTGAGTTCCAGACACTCGACGACAAAACACCGCTGAGATTTTCATGCGTAAGATGGCCGCCGCCACGTGTACGCATGCCGAATGGCGGCCACCCAGACACACTGTTAATGAGCCGGTTAACTTGCGGCTTGGAGAGAATGTGAACCTTAATTGCTGGCACACTTCTCTCCGGGGTGGTCTCTCCGTTCGGTAGTTTCCAGAAGTATATAGTACGGATGGAAACTACCGAATGACATACAATTCACATATTACATAGGCGAATAGCAATTTCAACATAGGTAAAAATATAACAATTACAGTCACACAGGCATTTTGCAGGACAGGCTTACTGCGTTCCGCTACACTGCTCCCCCTTGCCCACAAGCCGGCATACACAGTCTGATCCCACACGGATCGGCTTGGGGATGACCGGGGTGCTCACGGATTATTTCTCCAGATCAGTTTGTCGTGACAACCCGTCGGCGTTCCCATTTTGCTTACCCGGGCGGTATTGAATGTTAAAGTCAAAGGGCTGCAGCGCCAAACTCCAGCGCAGCAGCCTGGCATTGTCCCCAGCCACCCGGTTCAGCCAGACCAACGGGTTGTGATCCGTGAGCAAAGAAAAAGCCTGTCCATACAAATAGGGTTGTAATTTCTTCAAGGCCCACACCACAGCCAGGCATTCCTTCTCGATGGCGGCGTAGCTTACTTCCCGAGGTAAAAGTTTGCGACTGATGTAAGCCACGGGGTGTTCTGCGCCATCGGCCCCGACTTGGCTCAGTACTGCCCCCAATCCAAACATAGAAGCGTCTGTGTGAACAAGAAAACGTTTAGTTGGATTGGGAGCGGCCAAGACAGGGGCATTAACAAGTGCATCTTTCAAGTGTTGGAATGCCTGCTCACACTCCGGGGTCCAGGTTACTTGGCGGGGAAGGTTTTTACGTGTCAGGTCAGTGAGGGGTTTGGCCAGGGCACTATAATTGGGCACAAACTTCCGGTAATACCCTGCTGTCCCTAGGAAGGCTAACACCTGGGTTTTAGTTTTCGGGGTAGGCCACTGTGCTACTGCCTCTACTTTGGCTGGTTCCGGTTTTTGTTTACCACAGCCCACTCTGTGGCCCAGGTACTGTACCTCAGCCATCCCAATGCTACATTTCGCTGGTTTTAAGGTCAAGCCAGCTTCCCTGATCCTGTCTAGAACCGCTCCTATATGGGCCAAGTGTTCCTGCCAGGTATCGCTAAATATGGCAATATCATCGAGATACGCGCAGGTATAGTCTTGGAACCCATCTAGGAGGCGGTCCACCATCCGTTGGAAGGTAGCCGGCGCGTTTTTCATCCCAAACGGCATGACCTTAAATTGGTACAAGCCGAATGGGGTGACAAAGGCGGACTTAGGGATGGCGTCCGGGGCCAAGGGAATCTGCCAATACCCTTTACACAAATCAATAGTGGTAAGGTATTGACCCCTGGCCATCCGGTCTAGTAACTCATCTATCCTAGGCATCGGGTATGCGTCGGATACGGTTTTCTCATTCAATCTCCTGTAGTCCACGCAAAAACGGGTCGTGCCGTCCCGCTTTGGTACGAGGACTACTGGAGAGGCCCAGGGGCTATCGGAGGGCTCAATGACTCCTAACTGAATCATCTCTTCAATTTCCTTGCGCATATTCTCCCGTACCGCTTCAGGGATGCGGTACGGAGTCTGGCGCATGGGAAGTTGGCCAGGGGTTTCTACTCGGTGGGTAGCCAGAGGGGTGTATCCAGGTACATTAGAAAAGGTCTCCTGCTTTTCTTGCAGTAGTTGTTGTACCTCGATACGCTCCTGTGGGCTTAACCAATCCCCCAGTACAACTGCTCCTAAATCCCCAGCCATCTGTCCGTCCTCTAACAGATCGGGGAGGGGTAGGCTGTCGCCTTCTTCAGAGGTGGGGGCGCAGATAGCTGTCACCTCCTCTGATCGCTCTTGGTAAGGCTTCAGCATGTTCACATGGATCATGCGTCGCCCCCCATTCCCTGCGCAGTGGCCAATTATATACGTGGTGTCACACCGTTGCTCTACCACCTTATAAGGGCCTTGCCAGGCGGCCTGTAGCTTATCGTGTCGGACAGGTTTTAAAATTAAAACTTTCTGTCCGACCTGAAAGCTACGGTCCCTGGCGCCTCTATCGTACCAGGTGCGCTGACGCGTCTGAGCGGCCTGTAGGTTTTCCTTTACCGTCTTTGTGAGAGCTTCCAGGCGATCTCGGAGGGCCAACACATATGGTACAATAGGGGTGCCGTCAGCGCTACGGTCTCCCTCCCAGTGTTCTCTAATCAAGTCCAGGGGTCCCCTTACTCTCCTCCCGAATAGCAGTTCAAAGGGAGAAAATCCCGTAGATTCTTGCGGCACCTCCCTGTAAGCAAACAGTAAGTGCGGCAGGAATTTTTCCCAGTCTCGGTGGGTCTCTGCGAAGGTTCGGAGCATCTGTTTTAAGGTGCCATTGAACCGTTCGCAGAGCCCATTAGTCTGGGGGTGGTACGGGGCACTAATGATGGGCTTAATCTTACAGAACTTCCAGAGCTGTTGGGTGACCTCTGCCGTGAACTGAGTGCCCTGATCCGAGATGATCTCCCTGGGTAACCCCATCCGGGAGAAAATCTGCATCAGCGCCTCAGCCACCGTCTCTGCATGGATATTAGTTAAGGCTACCGCCTCGGGGTAGCGAGTGGCGTAGTCCACTACGGTCAAAATGTACCGTTTGCCTGATGGGCTAGGCTTCCGGAAGGGGCCTACAATGTCTACTGCAACCCTATGAAAGGGTTCCTCAATTATGGGTAGGGGGTGCAGCTTTGCCTTACGCTTATCCCCCCTCTTTCCTACCCTCTGGCACGTATCACAGGTGTTACAATACCTGCGCACCTCCTGGCTAATCCCTGGCCAGAAGAAACTTTGGGTCAGCCGATATCTGGTACGGCTGACCCCCAAATGTCCGGATAGCGGAATATCGTGCGCTATCCGGAGTAATTCGGTTCGGTACCTCTGCGGTACCACGAGCTGTCTTGCAGTTATGGGTTCTGACCCAGCTATCTCTTTACTTGTTTCCCGGTATAATAACTGCCTGTCCCATACAAATCTTTCCCCCTCCGCCCCAGGTTGGATAGAGGTGACCTTGTCTCGATATACTTGTAAGGTAGGGTCAGTGATCACCTCGGCTACAAACTCGTCAGGAGGGGCCCACGGCATACAGTCTAGGGAAGGGGAGGAATCTCTTACCTGGACCTCCGGCAGTGCGTTGTTGTTGTGCTGGGTGCGGGCCTGTTGCCTGGTGACTACTGGGTGTGCTTCCTCAGTAGTTTGTGGTTCAAAGGCGGAGGTGAGTTTGCCCAGATCATTCCCTAGGACCACCTCAGCAGGTAATTGCGGCATTAGTCCCACTTCCACATTCCCAAACCCCGCACCCCAATGCAAATGTACCCGGGCTGTGTCTAGCCGATACACGGCTCCCCCTGCAACCCTGACAGCCACAGTCTTATTCAGTTTGGCTTTGTCCGAAACCAAATGACTTTGCACCAGGGTGATGGTGGCTCCCGAGTCTCTGAGCCCCTGCATAGGCTTCCCTTCGAGATATACGGTCTGCCTATGGTGCTGTCGATTATCCGCCTGTGCTTGTAAGGGATTGGCCTCATGCAGCACTTCCCATTGTTCCACAGTCGTAACTGGAACGGCAGAGCTGTAGGGAAGTGGTACCTCATCTTGGTAGTGATGCGCGGCTGCTCTCGGTGGTGGTGGTGGAGGCCCTGGTCGGATCCAGGTGTTGCGGTCTCTAGACTGTGGACACTCTCGTTGGAAATGTCCCCACTTCTGGCATCGGTGGCATTGCACAGAAGCAGGTGTGCGGTATCTCTGCTGTGCTGCTGCTGGTGCTGGTGGAGGGAGTTGTCTTGGTGGGGGTTGAGGGTTAGGAGAGAAGGAATTCCCCCCTAGTGGCCGCATGGCAGGTTTGGTACTCACTGCCTTGGTCTGTCTGCGAGCGTCCATAAAATCATCTGCCTTTTTGGCAGCCTCGGTGAGGGTGGTGGGGTTGCGATCCCTCACCCATTCCTGTAGTTCTGAGGATATCCCCTCATAAAACTGCTCCAACAGCAGCATTTGTAACAAGTCCTCCATGGACCGCGCTTTACTGGACTGCATCCACCCAAGAGCTGCCCTTTCTAGTCGGCAAGCCCACTCTGCGTGCGAATCTTTGTCCGCCTTTTTCAATTCCCTGAAGCGCCTCCGGTATGCCTCTGCTGTTATTGCATACCGGGCCAGGATAATTTCTTTTACCCGGTTATAGTTCCTAATTTCAATATCAGGCACAGTGCGGTAAGCTTCAGCTGCCCTTCCTGACAGCCGTCCTGCTAATATGGGTACCCACTCTTCCCTTGGTATGTTATGCAGCGTACACAGTCTCTCAAAGTCTTGGAGGAAGGCATCTATATCCTCCTCTGCTTCCACATACGTTTTAAAAGCTTGATAGGGAATTTTGGGCTTACCCTCTTGTGTCACAGCTCCTGCTGCACTTCTTTCCGGTGTTTGTGGTCTCCTATTTCTCATCACAAACTCCTGCACCTCTGTCATTGTTTTAGAGATGATCTCTGTTGGTGGGTTTTCCCCATAAAAGGCCAGTCTGAATTGTAAGTGCCTTTGGAACTCCTCCTGTTCTGTTTCAGGTCTTTGTTCCGTGGCCTGGACCTCTTCTGCTCTGTACTCTGCCATTACTTCGGTGATAAGCGTTGCTTTGGATTTGCTGCTGGCAGAAACACCTTTCGCTTCCAGAAGGTCTTTCAATGTGGTTCTCTTTAGCGTAGAAAGGTCAATCTCCATTAATCCTTGTTCCTCTGTGAGTCTGGATCCCAGCGCTGCCAACCAATGTAGCGGAGAGCTGATTTCTCGCAGCTATTCTCCACTTTAGATCCAAGGAAGGCTCAGGAACAAGTCATTAGTAAATCCACAGCAGAGTTTCCAGCAGGTAAAACGTTACAGAAATATCCCCACAGCACTCCCAATAACTGGACGACACACAGTTTCAGGAGTAGAACTGACTATCGTTTATTCCAAGGTTTCTTATAAAGCCTGCTCCCATGCAAGGGAGGGAACTACAGTAATTATGACAGTAACCAATGCAGTGCTTGTTACCTCCCACACATCTCCTCCCCTCAGAGAGCGTCATAATCCCCTTAACTTGTACAGTACTTTACCCCAAACTTGGATGTACCCCTAAACCATCACATATCCTTAATATTAGGGTACCGCTAGGTAGCCCTGATCTGGGTGAATATAATATCCAAAATTCACCCAGATCGGACCAGTGGTTCGGCAGTTACAGGAAGGTGAAGTTTGACCGACCGCACACGAGTTGGTATCCGAAAAGGGTTCCATGAGAATGGGCCCTGCGGTCGGTCTCCGTTCGGCAGTTAAAACAGACATTTATAACTGCCATCCATACTTTAATTCCCCTAGATAGTGATTCCCTCATTCGGTACTTTGTAACTACCGAATGGGGATTCGTTAACTCTCTCCGTTCGGCAGTTACGGAGCTCTGGAGGTCTCAGCGGTGTTTGGTTGTTTGAGTGTCCGATTTGAGTTCCAGACACTCGACGACAAAACACCGCTGAGATTTTCATGCGTAAGATGGCCGCCGCCACGTGTACGCATGCCGAATGGCGGCCACCCAGACACACTGTTAATGAGCCGGTTAACTTGCGGCTTGGAGAGAATGTGAACCTTAATTGCTGGCACACTTCTCTCCGGGGTGGTCTCTCCGTTCGGTAGTTTCCAGAAGTATATAGTACGGATGGAAACTACCGAATGACATACAATTCACATATTACATAGGCGAATAGCAATTTCAACATAGGTAAAAATATAACAATTACAGTCACACAGGCATTTTGCAGGACAGGCTTACTGCGTTCCGCTACACATAGACTACCATTGACATGTTTATCTCCAATTTACCACGTATATCATAACTCCCTGGGAGCTTGGATGTCCCGCCTGGTGTTTAATAGTATATAAAACAGTAATCAGATAACATGTGAGTAAGGACGAACACTCATCGCAGAAATAAGGGAAAGAGCAGCACGACAGAGCTTAGTACGCCATTGGACTACCTTTCCCATGATTCAATCGACATACATGAATAGTTCCGTTGTGCGCGGTCTAACCAATAAAATAAAGAACTGAGATACAGGAAAAGAGAGAAAGATTTAGAGGTAGCGCCCCGATAGGCCGAGGCAATAGAGAAGAGGATAGAGGGTTGAGGGGAGGGGGGGGAACCGAGGAGTGGAGGCCCGTAAAGAGGCTTCGTGGGGGCTAGGTTACCCGTTCGCCACGATCGCCCATAGGGGCAAGTAATACCTCGCCCCATGGGTTGGATCGGGACAGTACAATTCGCCACCTAGCTCAAAGGTCCCTTAGAGGAGTCTGGACGCCCCATTCAGTCCCGCCCGTCTCAAATCGCTTACAGTGCTATTTATCCAGGGGCACCAAACTTTGTCAAATTTCTTCATTGTCCCCCTCACCTGCGCCGTCAGTTTATCCATCAGAAAAGTGTCTTTTATTTTTTGTTTTACCATCGCTATCGTAGGGGTTTCCCCCTGTAGCCATACCTGCGCCAGGGCTCTTCTAGCCGACAGATTTATCTTGTGGACAAGGGTTTGTTCCACGTTTGTCCAACCGTCCATGGATCTGGACAACAGAAACACCCATGGGTCTAACCTCCCTACCGAAAACTTCCCTCTGCAAAGCAGCGATCCTTTTCCAATAGGCCTGTGCCTCCAGGCACTCCCACCACATGTGTATATACGTGCCCTTGCGGCCGCAGCCTCTCCAGCAGAGGTCCGTCGGGTTTTTACCCATTCGGTGCAGTGTCACTGGGGTGGTATACCACCGAAATAATGTCTTATAGGATTGTTCCTGCAACGAGACGCATACCGAAGATTTTGCCGCGGCTTCCCATATCTCTTGCCATTCTATTCCTTCCAATACCTTGTTAAGGTCTGCCTCCCACCTATTTGTATATGTGATATCTCCCCATTCTAATGTGCGTGTGCTCAAGTGGGAATACAAGCATGAAATTAGGCCATTAGGGAACATCCTTTCGAAGAACATTAATTGTGTCAATGCGGCCGCTTTGATCCGGGGGCATCGGGCAAAATCTCTAAGCTGCAAATACCGGAAGTAATCGAAGGGGCGCAATGGAGCTCTGCCCTTTAGTGCATCAAATGTGATAAAGGAGCCGCTTTCAAACAATTCGCACAGTCGTTGCAGTCCCAAATTTTCTATACCCTTAAAATCTCGGGGACACATGCCCGGGAGGAACGCTTTATTTCGTAAGAATGGGGTCATGGGCGACGGGTCAGAGGCCAGTCCATATTTAAGGGCTGCGGCGTCCCAAACCTTGAGGGAGGTACATATCGCCGGGCATACTGCTTGATCTATTGGTCGGTGTTCCTTAGGAATCCACATAAGGAACTGTGGCCCATCATGGAGGATTCCAGATCCACCCACCTCCTCTCACCTGGGGGAGAGTGCCACAGTGCGATTTGAGCCAATTGAGCCGCCACGTAGTAAAAATAAAGGTTTGGGAGGCCAAGGCCTCCCCTGTCCTTTGCCCTATACAGGACATTACGGGAAATCCTTTGCCTTTTATTCTGCCAAATAAACCTGCCTATAGCTTGTTGAAGCCGGCCTAAGGCGGACTTGCTCAGGTGGACCGGTAGAGCCTGGAACAAAAAAAGTATCCTAGGCAACACATTAATTTTTACTGAATGTATCCTTCCGATCCACGAGATCGGCTTGTCCACCCAATTCTCCATGTTGGTTATCAACTGTCTAATCAGTGGGATATAATTTTGCCGATAGAGTTGAGAGGGGTCCGCCGTCAACCAAATTCCCAAGTATTTGATCTGGTCTTTCTCTATGCGCAAGTGATAGGTCCTCCCGATATACGCTGCGTCTTCATCCGTCATACCTATGGGGATCGCGCTCGATTTATGCAAGTTGACTTCATAGCCCGCCACCTCGCCGTATGCTGTCAGAATCCTAGTCAGAGCTGCCATGGAGGTCTTCGGGTCCGTTAACGTTAACAAAACGTCATCTGCGAAACCAGAGATAATATATTTTGCGTCTCCCACAGAGATACCCTTAACATCTGGTGCTTCTCGTATGGCTTGCATGAGGGGTTCCAGCGAAAGTACGAATAGCAGTGGCGAGAGAGGGCAACCTTGCCTCGTACCATTGCTCAGGTGGAACGGTTCGATTCGCGCTCCTGAAATCTGAATCTGTGCCCTGACGTTTGAGTATATAGTATATATATAATCGTGATTGATCAGAGAAATAGGGCGATAGTTCTCCGGCACCGAGTCATCTTTTCCAGGCTTGGGCAATAGAACAATATTTGCCCTATCAGGCGTCCCCCTGTCCATCACTTCGTTAAACCAGGGTTCCAAGTGAGGCAGAAGTTCTTCACGGAAGGTTTTATAATAGCTCCCAGTAAAGCAGTCAGGTCCAGGTGCCTTGTTGCTTTACAAGGCGGAAATTGCTGCATCAATTTCTTCGGCCGTAATAAGGCTTCCCAGGGCTTCCGAGACCGCTGTCTCTAGTTTGGGGAGTTGTAATCGAGAGAGGAATCTCCGAATACCCTCCAATTCCCGACCTGTGTCTATGGTATCGTCCGACGAGTGGTTATAAAGTTTGGCGTAATAATCCGTAAACACTTTGGCTATTTCCGTGGGGTTCGTCTGGTAGACGCCTGCTGCATTCTTGATCCTCGTAATGTGCGTGCCCCGTTGCCGCGGTCGAAGGGACCTTGCTAACAAGGTATCCATTTTGTTCGCCTTCTCATAGAAGGTGCATTTTGACCATATCATAGCTCTTGCGGTGTCATCTAGGAGCGTTTCTTTGATAGAGTTCCATATGTTCTGCGTCGATATCAAATTGGCAGGTGTGGGGTCCGATTTATGCCTCTGTTCCGCCGTTCTTAACGCTTCTAGTAATGAGGACAATAGTTGAGATTTACGTTGCTTCCTCAATGTCGCTTCCCTGATCAGTATACCCCTAACGACAGTCTTATGGGCTGCCCACATCGTAGCTTTCGTAACTCCTGACTCTGCTTCCCTAGCAAAATATTCCGTTCCGTACAAATGGTCTCCACGATAGCTGGGTCTTGAAGTAGGGATGTATTCAGCCTCCATGACCAAGGGGTCGCCGCGCTCAATTTGTCCAGGGTAAGGGAGACATCCGCATGATCCGACCAGGTTATGGACCACACCCTGGATTCCGATACCTTGGGAACAGTTAGGGAATTCACGAGGAAAAGATCTATCCTTGAATACGTATTGTGCGGTGGTGAGTAAAACGTATAATCAGTATCGTCCGGATGTTGAGCCCTCCATATATCTATCAGACCAGAATGTTGTATGAAAGTGTGCAATAATTTATCTTGCCCACCCCGTCTGTGCGATCTTGGGGCTCCCCTACACGGCCCCCTGTCTATAGCCGGGGACGGTGCTGCATTAAAATCCCCCCCGACAATAATTATACCGTGTGGCAGCGAGTTGACTATGCGAGTTAGTTCTGACCAGAAGTCTCTGGACGGATCGTTTGGAGCGTAGAGATTAAGGACATGTATAGTGTGGGAGTGTAAGGACCCTGATCCCAAAATATAGCGGCCGCCTGGATCCGCACTGACCTTGCTAACCCTGATTGGGCATCTATGATGTATAAGAATAGCTACCCCATTCCTCTTATTGAGAGCCCTGGCCTCGAACGAGGTCCGGAATGTATGATCCTTAAGGGCAAACTTTGCTGATTTCATGCGCTTCAGTTCCCGAAACATGAGCCGTCTCTTTTTAGGGGCATTTAGGCCCTTAACATTAAGGGACATTAGTTTCACAGGCATGTCTCACCCTGTAAGATATCGCTATAGTGAATCTTACCGTCGTGACCTTTTGTAGCCGTAATACTGAGGGCGCCCCTCGACTCCCCCCCCAGAGGAGATATATGAGGGATAAAGGCAGTGGGAAGAGGAATAAGAAAAAGTTTAAAGGAGAAGAAGAAAGTGAAACTAAACATTTTGTACAAAAATTGCCTGGTCTTACCTATAGCCAGGCGTATTTGGGGTAGATGTCCCGTCACTCCCAGAACGAATAAAAGGCTCTGGGACGCTAGGGACATGGACCAGCCAATAAAGGCACTACTTGAGTGCCATCTGAAGCTGAATAGAAGAACACATTGTAACCTGCGCAACCATTTAGGGTATGAAGGGCAGACATAATAGAGTTTACGAGTCAGGGTGTCTAATAGCTTACATTCCATTATACACATCTAGAAAATACAGTAATTTTTTTTGGTTTTTTTTTAGAATTTGTACATAATAAAGCGAGTCTAACAGCAGGAAATAGAGAACCCGTTGCTTATAATATGTACGAATGGTGCATACAAGTGAATATTAAGGCAACGCGCAGGAGTAAACAGGGGCGGATGGCCACCGGTGTGGAGGGGCGTCCCCCAAGGCCAGTTTATACACTAAGGCCGGGTATAGGAGAGCCAAGGGGCAGGGAGGGGAAGGCCACTCCACACCATCCTACCGAGGGAAACCCAGGCGCTACCCTGCGGCTCCGACCCAGATACCCACCCTCCCCCTCCCACGGGAGGACGAGAGAGCGAGCCCCAGCTACCGGGGTCACCGCAGGGCCGAACCGTTGCAGCTACCAAAAACAGTCCCCCCTCCCAGCAGCAAGAATCCCACGATAGGCCTCACCCCGTTGTTGCGCTGCCCAGTTATCCCGGGTGTCGAGTTTGGCATCTCCGGGTTCGGGTATGTTACCCCAGTGTAGTGGACTGACTTGTGACAGGTTTGTAGCACCGCAGCTTGAGATGATCAATAGATTGTGTGCTCGTCGGCAGGAGCTCATACAGAGCGTGTCCTGTCAGCTCGCTGGCTAGGCTCCGCCCCCCATTCTTTCCTTTTTATTTAAGTATCTTTTACTAAGTATCATGATGGGAGTCCGCAGGAATTTTTCCAGGGGGTGGCATAATTATAATGACATCCATGCTTGGCCCCTTTTTGCAAGGCCAGACTGTGGATACAAAGCAGCCCTGGAAAAAAAAATGTATGCCAGCCCCATAAGTCATTGTGCCATGGGGAGGGGGAGAGAGTGAGTGTGTGTGTGTGTATATATATATATATATATATATATATACATACACACACACAAAATGTATATATATATATATATATATATATATATATATATATATTGGTATGTTTCTTTTTCTAATTCAAAATATGGGTTCTGTTTGTGTAAAAAATGTAATTATACAATAAGCATACTCACATGCAGACATAGACAATCTCACTGACACAAGCTCATTGATACACAGCTCACAGCCAATCTCATTGACATAAAAACACACGCTCACTGATATACACACGAATAAGCTCACTGACAGACAAAGACAAGCTTACTGGTACACACACTTGGTACACACTCTGACGCACACAGACAAATTGGTACACAAACACAAACTCACTACAGACAAGCCTTCTGTCACAGACACACATGCTCACTACAGCCAAGTTTACTGACACACACGTGTTCCCTACAGACAAGCTCACAGACACACACATATCCTCACTACAGACAAGCTCATTTACACACATACACATGCTTACTACAGACTAGCTCACTGACACACATATGGTCACTACAGAAAAGCTCACGGACACACATGCTCACTACAGAAAAGCTCACTGACATACATGCTCACCGACACGCACAAGCTCACTTAGACAAGCTCACTGACAAATATACTCATGCTCACTAGACACACTCACTGAAAACACACATGCTCACTACAAACTTACTGACACACACACATACCCACTTACAGACAAGCTCACTGACACCCTTCTTCACTACAGACTACAGAAAAGCTCACTTACACTTAAGCTCAGTGACACACCTGCTCCCTACAGAAAAAGCTCACTGACACACACACAAGCTTACTACAAACTCACTGACACACACACATGCAAGCTTGCTCACTAGCATGCACACACATACACAATCATGGGCTGAAGCCTACCTGTCACAGAAGGCTGTGGGAGACTGGGAGGTGAAATCTCCATTTTCTGGCATCTTCCTTCCGGTGAGGTCAGCAGCATGAGTGTTGGGGCAAGGCTTGTGTGGGGGACGATACTTGCATGGGGTAGGCGGAGCATAGAGGCATAGACTTGCAGGGGGTTAGGGAGGGAGCCTCACAGTGTTCCCTCCGGCCCCCTGGCAGCCTAAATACGGCCGCACCAGCCCTCAGCACCCCCCTCCATCTTTCCATCGGACTGACACAAGCTGTCACAGTCCGAGGGAAAATTATTTAAAAGGCACATTAGGGCTTCCTGCTCGCCCCAGGTGCTGCGGTATCCTGGTCGGCCTGTCCAGCCCTACCTGTGGGGATAAGGCAAGTTGAAAAATCCATGTTTATGTATTTCAACGGACTCTCTCCACCTACCCTCTCCCCAAGCAATTTAGGAAAAACCATTGTCATGCATATATAAAATGTATAGTGAAGACAAACATATAACAACCTTCTTGTCCACATTATACACACGTAGAAAAGGAAACAGTTTTTCCCAAACCGAACAGTTCAAATGGAAACAGTTTTTAACATTCTTTCCCATAAGATATAAATCAAAGAAAGGAAATACCTCTGTTTAGTTGGGTTTTTGTTTGCCAACAGTTCTGGTCAGCTAAGCTAATTCCTAGTCACAAAACAAATAATAATTAAACAGCTCAACGTTTTTCTTACGATTCACACGGTTTCACACTCTTTCTGTGTCTGTGATCAGCAGTCTAATATCAGCAAGCTAAATAGGGCTGGGCAGTGGTAATTAAGTAGCAGCAGAAACTGCTACACCTAGAATCAGTGAAAATGTGCACTTTCCATATGTACTTCCCTTAATTAACTAAGATATGCAAAATACTTCTCTGCATTACTGTCTCACTACAAAATGTCTAGACGTCTTGCTTTAATGAGGTATGTGACGGGAGAAGTTCCAGTCACAAAATGTGGTATAAACAGTCTGTAATAGCCAACAATCCAGAAAGGCTCTAAACTGGTTCTTTTAAATTTGCTGAGGCCAATTCTGTATGGCTCCTACTTTGTTAAGCTGGGGTTTCATTAACCCTCTCCCAAAAACGTAACCCAGCTACTTGCCCTCTGCCAAACCAATAAAACGCGTAGAAGGATTAGTTGTTCGCTCAGCCTTTCTGAAGGTAACCAACACAGCATCTACCTTCTGCAGATGTGAGTCCCAGCCTGAGCTGTGAATTATGATATCATTAAGTTATACTGCTGCATACTAGTCGCTGAAAAGAGGCTGAAGCTCCATGAAGGCCAATGGGCATCACCATATATTGAAACAAGCCACCTGGAACCGCAAAGTCAGTTTTCTCTTTAGCACACTGTTAGAGGTATCTGCCAATATCATTTAGTCAAATCCAGAGCATAAGCATCAATTTACTAACTTAATTCAGGCTTCTAAAGTCAGTCAGAACTGAATGAAGCTATTTGGCTTGGGCACCAAAACAATGGGACTAGGAGGGTGCGCGTGATGACGTAGACAGCGGAGTGACGTTGCGGGTGCGCGAGGAGGGCGGCTGAGCGGGAAGAGAGAGAGAGCGCTGCAGAGGCTTCGGTACAGGGGTGGTCGGAACGGCTCAGAAATGCCGGCTCGACGAACGCTAATCATCTGAACAGACAAGTGGGATACCGGCGGCTTACTGAACCAGCTTACTGAACCGGCGGCATACTGAATCACTGGCTGGCTGGACACTGGATGGTACCAGTGGGTTTTCGGGAGGTTGTGCAGCACTGGCAAACCCAGCTCAAGTACTGGCGGGAAAAAAAAACAAAAAAAAACGATGGTGCCGATGGAGGTCGCAAGTATTTTTAATTAATATTATTGCAATAACTACAATAACACTTGTCACCATATAATTGTTTGGCAATTTGGCAATAATTGTTTGGTTACCTGCTGTACCGCAAAAGGAATAGGTTTTTTTTTAGTATATTTGCATATCATTCAAGATTAGATATGGGGGGTTGTTAGATACTGCTAAGTCTCTTTTTATAGTTTCAGCAATACAAGGCTTAACTAGCAACTGGCAATTTAGACAGGTTAAAAAAAAAAAAAAAGTTCCCTCTTTTTTCTTTTAAGCAACACACACTCCTAAACATTGGATAAATTAATTTTGGATGATTAGCAAAATAATCAGTATAAAGCCTCTATAAGCTTTTATAAGCTTCTATAAGCCTCTCCAGACCCCACCAGATCGAACCAGCGACACCTGGGGTAATACGCGGAAAACAGATAACGGGGATAGAATATTCCACGATATAATTGGGAATGCAGTAGTATCAACCTGAGCTAATATTGAGCTAACATTGAGCTAATACTGAGCTAATACTCCCCAGAATTAAACATCTCTATACAGATCCTTTTATCTGGGTACTATACCTTGGATGAATTTGGATGATTAGAAAACAATTAGCATAAAGCCTCTATAAGCTTCTATCAGCCTTTCCAGACTACCCAGACGAACCAGTGACACCTGGGGTAATAGCGGAAAACATATAACGTGGTTAGAATATTCCACGACACAACCGGGAATGCAGCAGAATTAATTTGAGCTAATACTGAGTTAATACTGAGCTAACATTCTCAAGAATTTAAACCTCTATTTAGATCCTTCTACCAGGACTCTATACTTAAGGAGGGGAAAAAAAAAAAAATCCCCTGAAAATGGGTCCAAAAAAAGAGAAAATAACGGAACTGGAGAAAAATAAAACATCAAATATAAATACCCTCTTTTCACCAAAAATAAACGTCCCTTCTCGGAAAGATCAAAGACGATCAATATCTCAAGAGGATTCCCTGATGAAGAAAGTCCGATATAAAAAACTTCAAGAAGGAAAATACATGAATATAGTAATATTTCCAGACTTGTCACAAGCCACTAGGAACAACCGCAAACGATTTAGGGATATGACCACTACATTGAGGAATCATAATATTCCCTATAGGTGGGGGTTCCCCACTAAGCTTCTTATTACGTATAAGGAGAAAATAATCGTGGCTAAGAACCCAACAGAGGAGCTAGATAAATTGGGTATCCAGATTGGACTATGTACAGATATGTAAATAAGGAAAACATTTTTTAACATGTATGAAGCACTTTGATACAACTAGTGAAGAACTGAAAACATAAGATGATTCTAAGAAGACCCATTATGAACCCCCTCAAATCTCTGAAAAGCGGGTACCAAAGTGACCTCCACAGTATATGAGCAATAAATTAACAATCATATCCTCCTACTCTGGAAAGCGGGTACCAAAGTGACTTCCACAGTAAATGAGAAATAAACTAACAATCATTCCCTCCTACTATGGAAAGCGGGTATCACAGTGACTTCCACATTAAATGTGAAATAAATTAACAATTATATCCTCCTACTAAGGATATAGCTGTACAATAAGAATGGAAGGAGACACTATATACCTCCTCATATCTGGGAAGATTAACAAATGGAAAATTGCTATCCCATAAAGAGGGATGTCTCCCACCAAGATATCATCTCAATATTCAGAGAACCATCATGGGCAAGGCACAATGGGATGAGGAGTTTAAAGAGGAAAGTGGGTACTAAGGGGAATTTAATAGAATATGAGAATTAAAACAACAAACATATCCCCCTCCCAAGGAAATAGATGTGTAATAAGCAAAATTCGCAGGAGTTATTTATACCTCCTTATAGCAGGACTGATGGACATACGGAAGATTGCTAACCCATTATTTGGTACGCCTCCATCAGATCCCAATCTAATACGTAGAGAACTATCCCGGTTAAAGAATTATGGGATAAGAATTTTAAAGGGGAATCCGGGAGATAACTTCTCGTAACTATAGAGGGGACATAATAATAATTAAGGTAGCTAGGGGCAGGGAAGGGTGGAAAAAAAAAAAAAATATATACACACAAACAATAAAAATCTAAAGTTATAAGCACTAATAAAATATACAATCAGTAGATACAACTCACAATATAAATGAATGCAGAGAGGAAATGTATATATATTTGAGAAATTTACACACTAAAAAGCATCGAAAGAGATGACAGGATAAAATGATATCAGAAATAGGAATACTCACCATAGAATGATTTAAAAACGATTATACACTAAAATAAACCACTCACTCGGGGTTGTAAAGATTAGGGTAGGGGGAATCTTTTTTATATATGGTTATTCCTTTACAGTCTTATATAGGTAGGAGAGATTAAAATTGAATATTAGTCCCCGCCAAATAAGAAGGGGGCAAGAATACCGTTCATCCTAAAAAAAAAAAAAAAAAAAAAAAAAACACATCTAAAGAAATAGAGATGTCTGAAAAGATCTGTTCACATAAGCATAAAGGGAGGGGGTAGAGGAAGATGACTATTAATAATATCAGTAGGATAAGGGAGGAAATTACGTGAGTTGTCCCAATTCTACGCAGGAAGGACTGGGGATAAAATATAATATGTTCTCTCACTCGCTCTAGGTCCCTCACCGCGCCAGCAACAGTATCTAGCTAAGTAATTTGTTTTTTTATTTTTGGATATTTTAGTTTGGATTCATATTTTTCTTTAGCTAGGAATTTGCTTAGCATTAGTCTAGGCATGGATTCAAATGGTATGAAAGTGTTAGAATGTATGATTGAGCGATGTCGGTTCGGGAGCGGGGTGGCGGCCTGGGTCGCTCCTGATAAGAACATAGCACCTATCGTAATTCATGACGATTAAGGTGCTCTCAATAAACTCCCAGGGCTTAAATTCACCACAGAAAAGGGGTTGTCTGTATAACTCATTAATAAAAGGAAAGATAGATATCTGTTTTACACAAGAGACACACTGGAAAGAGGGAGACAAACAAAGATGGAGATTTGCAAAATTTCCACTTGTTTTCGACTCCAGACCAGATAAAAAATAAGAAGAGAGGGGTCGCTATAATGATTGCTGCACGTTTAAAATTTGAATTGATACTAGAACAAAAGGATACTGAAGGCAGATATATCATAATTATCTGTAAGATTAATGACATACAGTATACATTAGTAAATATCTACGCCCCAAACGTATACTCCCAAAAAATTTTCAGGAAGGTTTTTTCAAGAATTCTTAAAATTCAAAAAGGAAGATTGATAATAGCGGGTGATATGAATGTGGCCCCAGATGATAAACTAGACAGAACAAAAAAACAGATAATAAATAACAAAAACCAAGGGGACAGGAAGAAAATTAAAAAATTCCAAGCTCTTATGTCAGAATTTAATTATTATGACATATGGAGGGTGCATCACCCCAGAGAAAGAGACTATTCGTATTTTTCAAAGGTTCACAAGGTTTATTCTAGAATTGATTTATTTATCACAGATGCATATAATTTAAGAACGTTTGTAAATTCTAAGATAGAAGTTATTACATGGTCAGATCATGCCCCAATAACCTTGGAGATAACTGAGGAAAACAAATGGGTAAATAGACCTCAATGGAGATTAGATGAAGGTATATTGAAATCTGAAGAGAATAATAAATTCTTGCAATCCAAAATCGACGAATTTTTTAGAAATAATGACAATGGGGAGGTAAATACGGGTACTCTATGGTGCACCTTCAAATGTTATATAAGAGGAGTCTTAATCAAAATGGGGATTAGACAAAAGCGTAAGATGGGTAAACCACTACAAGATTTATATATTTCCTTGGCACTACTAGAACAGGAGAACAAACAGAAGGTAACAGAATATAATACACAAAAAATAAATGATCTCCAAGAAGAAATAAAAAAGAGAATAGAAATTAAAACATCTAATGCTATATTGAAATTAAATCAAACATGGTATTACACAGATAATAGAGTTGGGAAAGTTTTTTCAAATAAATTAAAACCTAAGAAAAACCTATCTCTAATAAAGAAAATAGTGGTAGGAGATAAGGTTTGTCTGTCTCCTGAATCAATCAGTGATGCCTTTGAAGAATATTATAAATCATTATATAATCTGAATACTCCTAAGGTATCTACATCTGATATCAGAGACTTTCTGAAGAATATTAAACTCCCAAAGGTGGATAATATAATTCTAGAAGAGTTGAACGCTCCCATAACTAACGAAGAGATAGAGAAGAATATTAAAGAATTAAAAACAGGCAAAGCTCCAGGCCCAGATGGGTTTACCCCATTGTTTTTTAGGAAATTTGGGGGATCGGTTCTTAATATATTAAATAAACTATTCAATGGTATCTCTAATAATACGAATTTTCCTAAAGAAATGTTACAAACTAATATAATTCCAATTCCTAAGGCTGGTAAGGACCCGAATTATGTTAGTAACTACCGTCCGATCTCGTTAATAAACATCGATATTAAGATATATTCAAAGATTCTGGCGGAAAGACTGAAATATGTTATACATACTTTAATTCATTTAGATCAAACAGGCTTCGTGCCTAAAAGGAGCGGAAGCGATAACATACGTAAAATAATGAACTTATTTCAAAAAACAAGTAGAACCAAAGTCCCTGCAGTTTTTGCTGCCTTAGACGCCGAGAAGGCTTTCGATAGAGTAAGATGGGAATTTATGTCGGAAGTTTTAATAACTCTAGGTATACAAGATATTTTCCACGATCGAATAATGAGCCTATATAAATCACCATCGGCAAAAGTGTGTGGGGGGGGACTGAACTCCAAAGGATTTATGATAAATAACGGGACGAGACAGGGATGCCCACTGGCCCCAATGCTATATATTCTCTCTATTGAACCATTGGCTGCAATGATCAGACAAACAAAAGAGATACAGGGAATTAATATTGCAGCTTTAGAGCATAAAATCTCTCTTTATGCGGATGATGTAATCCTCACATTATCTTCACCTAACTCATCTATCCCCGCAGTTATTTCATGTATCGAACAATATAGCCTTTTTTCAAATTATAAAATTAACTTGACCAAATCTCTTGTTTTGCACAATAACATCTCAGAATCAGATCTTATTACTTTAAAAGAGAAGTATAAATTTAAATGGTCAACTGAACATATTGAATATTTGGGAGTCAGATTGGGATTTAAATGGAATAAAATTATTGAGATAAATTATCTACCTCTTCTTCAGGATATAAAAAACATTTTATCCATATGGAAACCTTTATATATCTCATGGATGGGAAGAATAAGTGTTATCAAAGATTATATACTACCTAAACTCGAATATTTAATGAGATCGATCCCAATGAGGATACCAAAAAAAATATTGATTGAGTTTCACGAAACCTTCCTGAAATTCGTTTGGGGATCTAAAAAGCCAAGAACATCATATAAGACGTTATGTAGGACACAAAATGAGGGTGGGGTATCCTTTCCAGATTTAATAATGAGACATGACGCAATTATGATTATGCATCTAATTAACTCAAAGCATAAAGACTTGGAACAGAATCCCTGGGTAAATACTGAAAGAATACCAAAAAATTTAGATCCAATTGCTCTAATCTGGCTGGATAAAACTGCTTTTAAGAAATTAAATGTACAAAATAATATTCTGACAGAACTATATAACTATATGAACTACCTAAAAAAAAGATATAAAATCGAAAATAATATCTCCGCTTCCGCCCCAATAGAAGTATTGAAGGGATATATAAATGATATAGATCTGAGTAAATGGAAACAGGAAGGATACAAAGTTATAGGTGATTTTTTCATGGATAATAACATAAAGACCTTTCAAGAAATTTATGAAGTAAACTCTCTTTTAAAACCCGAGTTTCTAACGTACCAGAAAATAAGAAACATTTTGAAAAATAAACGAGTTGAAGAAGATCTCTTTGACAAAATTGTTTCTATAAATGGGAAAGATAAGCTAATATCAAAAATAAACAAAATATTATATGAATATATACCCAGGAATAAAATCAGTACGTGGGAACTAGAAATAAATAAAGAGTTCAGTGTAGAAGAATGGGCAAAGGCACTTACTCTAACCAAAAAAACAATACACAACATCATTATTTATGAGAATTATATTAAGATTTTACACCGGTGGTACATGGTACCAGCAAAACTCTTTAAATTCCAAAATGGCGCTAGTGATATATGTTGGCGATGTAATGGGACCACGGGTACACATTTACATATCTGGTGGGACTGCCCAAAGTTACAACCAGTGAAAAACAAACTGGACTTAGTACTGGGTAGAATCTATGGAATGAATATTAGATTAACGTCTCACTCATTCCTATTTCATTTGGAGCTACCAGATAGTAATACCTACTCTAATAGATTGACAATACATATATTAATGGCAGCAAAGATATGCCTAGCTAGGAGATGGAAAACAAGTATAATTCCATCATGGAAGGAGATACAAGCACAGATAAACTTCCAAAAAACAATGGAAAAAGCAGTGTATGCTAATTTAGGGAAAAAACAGGAGTATCATAGTATATGGAATCCTTGGGAGATGGTTTTGGATAACTCAGGGGTGGCCTAGAAGGCGGCCCCCCCTCCCCCCGACATCGCTCAAGAATGGATGAATGTGATGAAAGACGTGAAGTTGAGGTGAATTGCTGCTACGTCACCACGTACAATTATATAATTGATAATAATAAAAAGAATGAAAAGATAAAACTGGTTAACAAATGATGATAGGGTATCTGATATTAAGCATTCCACCATAACAATCTAATATGTATCAAATACCATTATCTGATGTTAAAAAAAAAAAAAACAAAAAAAACAATGGGACTAGACCAATTACTATGCATCAGCACACAGTGTGTGCTAGCGAAGGATGTAATGAGCTTCTTCTCTTGCAGGCAGTGCAGTGAGCACACCTGCAAGAAGAAACCTGTGGGACAGTGTGCATGCAGACAGTCAAAATAACTGGCTCTTTGTTACATTCTCCCCTCTCTGTTTCTTCTACTCCCTTTTCTCCATCCCTACACTCTGTGCAGCACTCTTGGACATGGAGATGGCTCTAGAGGTGAGATGACTCACTTGGACTCAATGCTCTCTATCAGAAGAAGTTGGTTGCTGGCTTGCAGCACGTGTCCAAGATTCAACAATGTCTCTACGAGAAGCACTTGATTGGAAATCGGCCGTGGAATTGGTGAGGTGAAACAACGTGATGTTGGAGTAGGCCTTTTGGAGACACTGGCCCGGTGCTGGATTAAGGATAAATTTTAACTTTACTATACAGTACTGATTTTTAAACTAAATAAAAAAAAAGACAGGCGTGGGACCTCCAGGCAAAATATCTTCCTTTAATTCTCCTGGATCCCAACAATTGTGAAAAAGTATCAAAAAGCCTTTACAGACTAAAGCCTGAAAGCACAAACAAATGTTAACACACCCATGTCTGCACCAAAGACACTTTGCAAACATGAGAGCAAATGTTCTATTTAAAGGAACACTATAGTCACCAGAACAACCACAGCACTGCCATTCAGTGTCTCCACCCTCTGCATGGAGACACAGAACTTTCCTCATAGATATGCATAGAATTAATTAATCTCTATAAGCATATGCTGTTTGGCTTGTGCTGGCTCTGCCCCGATCTTCCTCCTTGACAGTTTTGGCCAATCCAATGCTTTCATATGAGAAAGCACTGTGATTGGTATTGAGCAACACTTCTGATTATGTCAGCCACTCAGGCAGATCAGGGGCAGAGTCAACAGCAGCCGACTGGAGTAAAGGTAAGATTATACTATATTTAGTAGGAGGGCAAGCAGAGTCAGGGGGGGTAGATGGTGTTTTTAACACTAAAGGGTCAGCAATATATGTTTGTGTTCCTGACCCTACAGTGCTCCTTTAAGGCATGAAATAAAATAAATACAAAGTACAATTAAAATTTTCACATGAATATAATATACTGAGAATCTGTCAGTATTTAAAGTGTGAAAGATGCTGTATAAGGAAATCTATTTATGTAAACTGTATGACAATGACATGAAGATTATTTCTCAATTGCTGCCATGGCTTGCAAGGGGATAAATATATACACACACCACAACATACACTTAGACAAGTATGAAATATCTTTAAACAAATAAAACTTTTTTTAATTTCATATAAGTAGGTTTCTTTTTAAACTTGATAATCTTTGTTGAGGCGAATTAGATCAAAATGTATAAGGACATTGTCGAAATAAAATACAATGTACAACAAAACAAAACACTTCCTATTTGGCAGGACAGTGCGGGAAACAGTAAAGTTATAGGAAAAAAACAAAGAATTAGAAAAGGTGTTTTTTTCACTCAATCAATTAAAACATAATATTTTATTTATTTATATAATTTATAAACACATTCTCTTTCTTTTAAGCCTCAAGACAGTACCTTGCTACAGCCACAGATTCTTTTAAATGCAGCAACATTCCAACAATGACGCTAACAACATGCAGGGTATCAACATGTGCTGGTTTTGCTCTATGGTGTCATCGGTGGTTTATTTGCTAAAAGGCAAAATGAAGTGGCCTCCAAAAACTATTGTGTTCTAACCGCTCGCTGTAAGTCCAAGAGATTGTGAGTTATAGGGGTAGATTTATCAAGGCAAAGCAGGTGCTATTTTGGGTGCAAAGTGCTACATGTTGAGATACAGTCTCTTTATTTCCATGTTGATTAGACTTTATTTAGCACTTTGCCCCGAGAATCACATCTGTTTTTGCCTTGATAAATCTCCTCCATAGGGTTCTAACTCATTCAGTTCAGGTCCCAGAGACCTTGAGTGATAGTGTTTTATTTGCTTCAGTTAGGCTCCAGATTATGATCTAGTTTTGTCTCATTAAGTATTGTTTTATTAAATTGACCAGGTCAGGATTCAATCAAACTATTCTTGTTATTCAAACTATCTTGACTATGTCAGAATGGGTTTTCAGAGTAATATGATTCAATCATATAAAACCACTTAACAGAAGCACCGCTTACGTGCCTTAAAGCCTCAAACTGAAGATAAGGGCTATTCAGTCGCATGTCTCTATTTCTGGTTGGACTATATATATTCCATTTGAGCTAGATTTTGGCCAACAGAAATTATGGGAAATGTAGCTCAATCACAGTTAAAAGGTTATGGAACTTACTATGGGTATAAAGTAGGACCTTACTATAGGTCCTACTTTATATCTGGAAATCTGATGAACAGTTCATGATCTAAACATTGCTCTAAAACCTCATTAGAAGCATACATCTCTCCCATTCACATACAAAAGCTGCAGTTCTGCATTTTCAAAAATAAAGTATCTTTTAAAAGAACACTTCAAGCATCTTCCTTACTGCAACAGACTGAATGATTATGGTCCCAAGGGTCCCCTGGCACCCCGTTTGTTAACGGTTTGACTTCTTACCTGAAGTCTGACAGGCGCTGCCTTCTGCCTCCACTATTATTGCTAGTGAGACGCCACGGCACTCCTGGCACCATAACCACTACAGCGCTTGCAATGCTCTTTTAAAAGGATTTCAATATTAAAGAGATTCAGCGTTTTGTTTTTTCTCTCATGGTAGAATTGTGATCAATTGAGAAGGTAATCTTCAACTCCGTTCAAAAAAATCTTCAACTCCGTTCTTTTTACAGCTCAACTATTTTAGTCTAGCATATGCTATTCTCTCCTGAATTCTCAGCCGTTCCTGTTTTTGTGAATATCTTCTTGCATGTCCTTTACATACTGGACAGAATAGTATCAATGGATGGCATTTTTTATGATTCTTGAAAAGGGGTTTGAGGGCTCAAAAGATACATAAAGTAATACACAGATTATATGCTAGACCTGCCCAATCATCATCACTAGAGCATAATATAGTTAATATATAAATTAAATGGTTTCTGATTGTTGTGACTATAAACGGTTTTGCTGGCTATCACATGTGTAGACTGAAGTTGGTTAAAGCACATATTATGTAAGCTATATTACATGGTCAAAGTGCATGGATTGTATCAGACACACACACATTTGACAGCTGACTTTTAGATTATTTTGTTCTTCAAGACAGTTTTCCACCTTTAAGCAGTGCAGAGTTCCTTAAACACAAATCCTTGTGAAAATCATTCTGATTGATTTACACTCAGGGCATGATAATCTCTTCACCTCTCTGAAGTAGTTATGATGGCTGGAGTAAGCTAGCACTGTGCCTTGGTACACTGCTAAACCGTTCACTTACAGTTTAACAGTGAACTAGGGTCAACAGCCACCTGTAGTGCCTACTTGCCA
Organism: Pelobates fuscus; assembly: GCF_036172605.1. Lineage (NCBI taxonomy): Eukaryota > Metazoa > Chordata > Amphibia > Anura > Pelobatidae > Pelobates > Pelobates fuscus. The sequence continues at coordinate 252,015,853 of NC_086322.1, forward strand.
CCCCACCCCTACACTTCCCCGAGAGTAGTTATGGGGGCAGTGATAGACTGAGAGAGCCATGTGAGCACTCTTGGGATATAACTGATGTCCAATGCACATGCAGTAATAGGCTAAAAGTGCTCAAATGATGCTATCAGCCTATCAGTGATCTCCATAGCTGCTCGGCTTAATATGGAAGTGTTAACCAAAGCAGACGCATCTGAGAGGTACAGTGGGTAGCTGGGACCCAAGTTCATCAATAAACTAAGTAAACTGTAAGTTTAAAAGTGAATGAAGGGCCGGCGCCAGGACACTCCAGCCATCATAACCACTTCAAGGAGATGAAGATTTTATGATGCCTATGGAGTTTTAAAAAAAGAAATCCTAAAATCCTGAGAGGCTAGAGTGGGTTAACATAAAGAATGTTTAGTCTTACTCAACTGGACAACCACACGTTACCTCATGAGGGATGAGAAACTATACCAGCTTTGGATATTAAAGTAGATTCTGACCAAATTAAAATATATCTTAAATGCAAATACCACAATTACATTTAAGAACTCACCTTAAAGTTTCAGAATAGTAAAACAAGAATTTGATATGTTCTGTCTCGAGAATTTGATATGTTCTGTCTCGAGAATTTGATATGTTCTGTCTCCCTAGTTTCTTACGAGATTAAACAGCGACAGAACACAAGGATCAATCAATAATAGGTATCTAGATTTTGTTTCCATGCTAGTTTAAAATCTGGACTTTAAAAAAGGTTTGTCATTTGGAACATGTGACTCTTGGTCGATGCGATTCTGGAGGAGATCCCAAGCCTTCTGTACCTGAAATACATTAAAAACATTTTATTTTTACATATTCTTTCACTTGAATCATCTTTCACCAAAACACCAGACTTTGGTTAAAATTACCGAATTACGACCGCGATGGCAAGTCTCATATTCACTAAAGCCAAATATGGTTGGAATTCAGTCGGCTCGAGCGAATCTGCAGCAACCACCTGGATGCATTCGGTGTCCAGATTAAAATCAGCGCTTTTACATCCGATTCCTATACATAGTATAGGATTAGGAAGATTCACAAAGCACCAATTCTAAACAGGGACCAAATGCAACCGGCAGAATGCACATTTGCCAATTGTTGTTTACTTGATTTCATGCAGGCAAACAATAATCTTAAGTACTATTAGCCACTGGCAGCACTAGCAGCCAGCAAGCAGATAGGTAACACCCTCAGCAATGTAAGGGTTAGTTATGTGGCAGCTGGTAAACCCTTGCTAGCCAGCTGCCACATTAAATGTAATAAATAAATAAAAGTTTATGGGGATTAATAAGACCTCCAGGGATATTTAAAACCTCCCTTTGCCCCAACCTTCCATATTCACGAACTGTTAAAAAAACACTGACTGGCTGGGTCGTGCATAGCATTGGGTGGGGGACTATCCACCCCTCTGCCCCAACCTCTGGCCAGCGGGCTGGGAGCTATTTGATAAAATAAACAATATTCTTATGCCCCTCACACACACTTTGTCAGCGGGGGCTATTATAATATAAGGGTTATAATATAAAGGTTCAATAACATTGCTTGAAAATGTAATCAACTCAAGGTTCTTATATTGTACGTTGTGCTGATGTGCAAACTTTTTAAATTACTGGGAACTGGCTAATTGTTGGAAAAATATTTTCTACGGTATATCAAGTTCTTTTAGGGGTTGAATTCACTCAATTTCAGATGATCTGTTCATGTGTAGATTACTCCTATTTGGCAAGTTTTTGATTACTTAAGCTTCCCCGTTGAACGTAAGGCATAGGGTCGAAAAACTCAGAACAAAGAGGTTGTGATTGCTATGACATTGGTATAGGTTATTCATCAGCCTGTGTTTCCCAATATTTTTAAATCTGTCTTACAATCTAACCTTATGTAATATCAAAATACAAAGAGATGGCTAAAGGAAGGCACATACACGGAAGCATTCATCACCTGTTTTTGTGTCACTTCAGGTTCCCAAAGAGTGCAGAGGACTACATTTGATTTCTCCACCCTTTCACTGTTTGACATCTGATTGGCCAGTCTGTTCTTAGCATTTTCCTCACTGACTCCATCTCTGTTCATTATGCGTGTTACTGCCTGAGAGAAGAAGGAGCAAATTCAACGTAATCCACACTGCCCAAAAATTCCACAGTAGTTCAAGCTCAAACTATCCTATATAGTCTAGGAATCAAATTAGATAGGGATAACATTGATTATATATAGTTACAATTACACATATCAAGGGGTGGGATATGTGAGGCAGCAAGTGAACAGTCAGTTTTTGAATTTAAGGTGTTGGAAGCAGATCTGATTTTTGACAAGGGTCACATAATGATGGTTAGACAACAGGGTCAGAGCATCTCCAAACTGGCAAGTGGTTAGGTTCTGCACAACTAGTGAACCAGCATCAGGTGTATGGGCGCCCAAGGTTTATTGATGCACATAGGGAGTAAAGCCGGACCTGCTGGATGAATCTCAAAGAAGAGCTACACTAGCTCATATTGCGGAAAAACTCAATGCTGGACATGAAAGAAAGGTCTCAGAACACATAGTACACCCCAGTTTGCACCGAATGGGGCCACATAGCCGCAGACCAGTCAGAGTGCCAATGATGACCCCTGTCAACTGCCAGAAGAGCCTTTGATTGGGACGTGAACGCCAGAACTGGACCATGGAAGAGTGGAATAAGGTTGCCTGGTCTGAAGAATCACATTTTCGTTTAGATCAAGTAGATGGCCTGGTGCATGTGCATTTTATTTTACCTGGGGAAGAGATGACAGCAGAATGCACAATGAGAAGAAGGCAGTGCTATGCTCTGGGAAAACCTGGGTGCTGGCATTCATAGTGAGGTTACTTTGACATGTACCATCTACCTAGAGATTGTTGCAGACCACGTACACCCCTTCATAGCAATGGTCTTCCCTGACGGCAGTGGCCTCTTTCATCAGGATAATGCACCCTACCACACTGCAAATAATTTTCATGAAATGTTTGTGTAACATGACAAAGATTTAATTTTGCACAAAAATATCATTATCAATAATCAACATAGTTTCCTGAAAGACAGGTCATGTCAAACTAACTAATTGAGTTCTATGAATAAGTTTGTAGAAATATAGATGAGAGTGATACAGTAGATGTAATCTACTTGGATTTTGCCAAGGCATTTAATACAGTACCACACAAATGATTAATGGGAAAATTGAAATCGGTTGGTTTAGATGAAAAATCAAGTTTTTGGATAGAACACTGGCTTAAAGAAAGATAGTGCGCAGAGAGTAGTTGTAAGTGGACAATTTTCAAATTGGGCAAAAGTGGTAAGTGGAGTGCCTCAGGGTTCTGTCATGGGTCCACTTCTCTTTAATTTGTTTATAAATAATGATAATGAAGTTAGCATTGAAAGTCTTGTCGGTGACTACAAATGACATAAATCTAGGTCAGAAAATACAGTCTGAATATGATATAACCACTACAGAGGGATTTGGATAATAGGGGGACTGGACAGGTAAGTGGCAGATGAGATTCAATACAGATAAATGTACAATCATGAGTTTTGGAATAAGAAACCAACAAGTCACTTATATGTTAAATTGGGTTGAGTTAAAGATAACATTAAGTTAAAAACTTGGGAACAATTCTATATCACAAACTACGCAACACTATACAATGCCAATCTGCCAATGTAAAAGCTAGTAAGGTGCTTTCATGTATAAAAAAAAAAAAAAAAAGTGTTGATTCCCGTGATCAAAATATAATTGTGCCTCTATACAAATCACAGACGTGAACACCCTAATCCCCACAGCCCGCGCATGGATCGAGGCTGGCAAAGATCTCCCTCACCGGCCCACAGGCAGGGAGGCAGGCAGGAGAGGACCTGGGGAGCTCTAGCCAGCAGCACTGCCGGGTTCCTCACGCGAGGTCGGAGCGTTGCTGCGGCAACGCTCAGATCTCGCGAGAGTGAACTCTAGCCCTGCAGGCTAGAGCTCACTCACCACTAGGACCACCAGGGATGGCAGCAAGGATCCCCCCTCCTAGGCTAAAGGTAAGAAGGGAGGGGGGATATTTCCTAATCTGCACCCCCACACACAATCACACACACAGCACCCTCACACACACTAACAGCACCCTCACACACACACACCACACTAACAGCACCCTCAGAGACACACACACACCGCACCTTCACAGCACACTACCATCACTATCACACACACACACTACCAGCACTCTCTCACACACACTACCAGCACTCTCTCACACACATACACGGCACCCTCACACACACAGCAGTGTATGTATATATATATTTTTTTTGTGTTAGGTGCTTATGATAGTATAGTGTGAAATACCACAATTAAATGTAGGATAGCAAAAAGAGCAAGTTGGTTGTGGTGTGCCTGAACCGATGATGAGGTAGGCCTGAGAAAGAAGAGGGCAAAAATTAAGTAATTAAAATGTATTACAGACAACCAATACAGATACATTTAGCAACCAGGCATGTTTTTGAAAGCATCCCTTAATTCTTGAACTGGGTTTGGTATATATCGTGAATAAGCGGATGACTTCCAGCGCCCCAGTGTTTTTATAACATGACTTGGAATGTTAACACTGGAGGCTGTGTACGCTGCTCCTATCCGAAAGGAGTTCCCTGAGTAGTTGGTTGCGTTGAGGCACAGTTGAATGAGCAAGGACCTTACGTAGGTCATGAAGGTTGTAGTGGTGAGTATTGACCCTAGTAACTGTAGTAATGGTTGTGAGGGTAGTGAGTTATGATGCTGTATGTATGCATCAAGAACCCTGACGGGACACCATCTGTTGTGTGTGGGATAGTACGGAATGTTTACTGGTATGTGCTGACTGGTTTTGGAGTGAGGTAAAGTCCGGATGTAATAATCCATGTGTTTTGTTAAGTGGGAATAGAGGAGGATAGGAGTAGATGGGGTTGTGGTGGTAGTAGTGAACTCTCTAGGTCTTAGAAATCCATAGAAAGCTAGGTATATTGCGGTTTTAATGATAGAATTTGTATTGGTGTCAAACGGTTTTAAATAAAGCAGGTTAGACAATGCTTGGAAAATATGGTTGTCTATGGGTAGCCTCTGCGCTGTATGTGTGGGTTCTTATTTCTGAATGCCTCTGAGTATGGTCTTAATCTGGTGAGAGGCCATGAAACTATTGTTATGTGGGTGTAAGATTAGCATATGGTGTTGAATGCCAGTGAGATGGAGTTTGATGGTGTTATATGACATTTTATGTTTAAGGTGGCAAAAAGAAGCAAAACCCAAAAAAGATGTCATAACAAATGGTTGCATGATGTTATGTTCCAGAAGGAATCTTTTGAATAGTGTAAAAGCCCTGTTGTATGTTTTGTGTGTATTTTTTTGATAGTGCTAATTGGGACAATGTCCTGCTATGCTGCATGATGGTTTCTAGTCCAGTATGAGTTGTTGAATGGTTGGAGTGGTGGTGGCTGTGGGCGCAGCTGACGGGAGTGCTTGATGAAAAGCCTGAAATTTAAAGCGAGACAAATTGTCAGCAGCTGTGTTACATATACCTGGAACATGGAAACAACATAGAAAGAAATTATGACAAGCTGCCAACCAAGTGAGTTTCCTCAGAAATCTCATGATCGTAAGGGATTTGGAACGACCTTTGTTGATGATGTGACAGGTTGCCTGGTTGTCTGAGTAACAACGAACTGACATATTAGCCCATAAATGACCCCATGCCACGGCAGCCGCCACGATGGGATAGATCTCAAAAAGAGCTGAAGTAGTGGAAAAACCTTCCAAATCCTGAACTGCTGAAGGCCAGCTGCCCCAAAGCCATTAGTTCCCAAAAATTGCTGCAAAACCTGTGGTATATGCCGCATCTGACCAAATGGTAGGAGATGAGTCAGTCAATTGAGGGAGGAACATACTTTTACCATTCCAAGTGGTCAAAAATCTCTTCCACATGTTTAGGTCTGCCGTAGCTTGGATATCTAAGGACAACCTGTGTGTGTCATGTAGGAAAAGTGGAAAAAGATGCAATAGTCGTGATATAAAGGAGCGGCCTTGAGGTTTGATGCGCATACCAAATATAGTGATCCCAGCAGGGAATGTAGCTCTTTGCGGTTGCAAGTACCGAGCTTAAGGTATCTGTTGATGTAAGTAAGAATGTTCTCTATCTTGTCGTGTGGCAGGCTTGCTTGCATTGTGGCTGAGTCTAATTGAATACCCAGAAAAGTGATAATCGTGTCTGGCCCCTCTGTTTTCTTAGGGGAGATAGGTACTCCTAGTTGCTCAAATAGCTCGGTGGTAGCTTTAAGACTACTTGGAGGGGAAGTATTCTCCTCGATCAGTAGGAAATCGTCCAGGTAATGTAATACCGTAGGGCATCTGGCTATGTTCAATAGTAACCAGCACAATGCTTCGGCAAATGTGTTGAAAATAGCTGGGCTACTTTTGGACCCAAAAGTTAAATGGGAGAAAAAATAGTAGTTCCCGGACCACTTGATGCCATGCAGGTGCCGTAGTGTGGGGTGGATTGGCAGTAATTTAAAGGCGTTAGTAATGTCGGTCTTACTAAGCCAGGCTCCAACCCCTGCTTGTGTGATAGCGGTAATGGCGTGATCTATGGTGGTGTATTGCAGGGAGAATTCCTCGGAGGGTATGAGGGAGTTAAGACTGGGGTTGGCCGATGAGTGTGGTGCCGACAAATCAATGGTGAGTCTCTGTTTAAGGGAAGATTTCCCTGTGACAATAACAATGGGGTTAGTGCGCCATTCTATAAATGGCGGAGTTTTGAAAGGCCCCAATACGAAACCCTCAGCTACTTCTTGGGCTATGAGAGTGTCAACCGCTGTGGGGTTGTGTTGTGCGGATTGTAGATTAGGGCATTCCAGAGTCCCGGATGGTATGTGTAGGATACCTGTGTGGAAGCCTTCTGTTAAACCAGAGATAAGAAAGTCTACTAGGTGTCTAGACGGGTGCTGAGACATAAATGCAGTAAATACCGGCATATTAATGGACGTTAGGTAAGGCTTGGAGTACATTTTATTTGGACACATGGTTTTTGCATGTGCCCTAAAACATTTTGAACAGACATGCAATAATCTACATCCACTATAATTACAAGACCCAACATTGAAGTTATTACATATCTAGGACTTGCCCAGAAACTTGATTGGGCGTCCCAGTTTGTCTCTTGACAATTTTTCTGGAACACCAGAGGAACTAGCTCCTCGCGTAGAGGCATTTTCGTCCGCCGTGTTGGGACAGAAATTTGTCGTATGGGCTGTAGAGGAGCAGTATGCACAAGCCGGTGTTCTTAGACCTGCAAAGTGTCTGCAAAATGACGGTATTAATCCTTCCCCAGTTGGATCATGTTCTGTACTGGGAGAAGGCTCCAGCCACTTTTGCAGAAAAAGACCTATGGTAGTCATAAAAGGCTGAACCACCATATTTGTTGCCCAGGTCTACCAGCTTGTGCATGTAAAGATCAAACTCCTCTCTTCTGTTGGGATAGACCGCACAGATGACATCCCTGTAAATACCAAAAGCCAGTACAAACTCAGGGATAGTCAGTTTTCTGTTTAGGCGGGCATCCCTAGATCTGACAACAACAGACACATCATCGTAAGCATAGATCTTATTTTCCACAATATCATGGGAGACAATCAACAGGGAAGCCAGGTTGACGTCTTTACCTTCCAGGATATCTTTTTTAATGTGCTCAGGGATCATATGAGCAGGGCTAACTTCCTGGTCATCCAGGGTGATGGCTGGAGCAACTAATGGCAAGTCGTCTGGTGCTTGTGAAGCAGCAGCGGGTGGCCCTGCTAGCGTAAGGGCCGTGGTGACCGACTCAAGTTTCTCTAGCCTGGAGTTGACCTTGCTCATGGACGCCATGAGTGAAGACAACATGGAATGTATGTCTCCTGGGTTGGACTGGCTAGATCATTCCCCGGCATCCATGCTGTTAGTTGATGTACGTAGCAGTTTGAAAAGTTCTGATTTCCTTGCTGTAGCGGGGTAGAGGATTTGCCGTCTCCTCAGTTCTGTGGTTATACAAGGGATCGTCCAGGATCTGATCGATGCTGGACTAGCTAGCTCTCCTCCTTGTGTGTGAGTGACAGCTCTAGCCGGGGTGCTAAGCAGGGAGAAATCCTCTACCCCTTCCCGAGACATACTACAAACAAAACAATGTATTAGTGTATGAAAACCACCAAATTGTACTGGCAGGCTAGCTAAGCCGGATGGCGAAACATTATACTTGTTTGGTGACAGGTGAGGCCCTACTAATTGCCAAGCGGCTTGAGAGGCTCTGTCTATGCGTTGGCGTGAGGGGATTTGAGGCCACTCGTCGTAGTGGCAGGAGTTTTAGGCCTCTCGGTGACTGTAAGACAGAAAAACAGGGGAAGGGAGTGACAGGTGAGGCCCTCTCTATGCAACATGCGAGGCGGCTAGCTAACGTGTGGCCCGATAGGTGTTTGCCTCTGAAACGTTGAGGCGGGGTGTTGGCCTCGCAGGACCACTAACCGATGGCGACTGCCAAGAAGGGGTAAATACCTATTGGGAAACCTATGACCCTATTGCCAGTACTCTAACCTAGGGGGAAGAAATTAAATGTATGGTAGAAATACCATATGAGCAGGCGTACGTACCTGGTAGTATGACAATCTCACAGGAAAACCGTGTGGTGCAAATATAAATAAGCTTGACAGCCTGAAATGGGTAAAAGAGAGTAGTATGATGAGTGTGGATTGTTGGAAAGAAACAGACTTTGTAGCCTGTACCAGTGATGTTTTAAGGCTTGCTGGCGTATGACTTGTAAAATGAAATGTTGTGATATACCATGGGCATATAAAATGTGTTGCCCAGGAAAAGTGATGCCGTGGCTTTAATAAAACATCTATAAGAGGAAAGGTTGAGGGAGGCCATGGCCTATGTATAAACAGTATAAGTGTTATAATAACAGTGTGTAAGGGAAACCTAAAATTGAAGTAAGTTATATATATATATATATATATATATATATATATATATGCATATTACTGTGCAGTAAAAGACGTATGATTGGTTGGATCAGTACGTGTGATTCAACCCGAGCATGCATGAAAAAGGAAACTATCCTTATGTATGTGTCACAGTTAACCACAAAGAAATGAGGCCTGTAACGTAGGCTAAGGCAATTTTAAATTGAAATGGATAACTTATGGAAAACTCCTGGAAGCGTGGGAGTCAAAATGATCCATACCGAAATGTTAGCTGGTTTCATGCACTTTGATAGCATAAGTTATACCTTTAAATAGAAATGAAAATAGTCTGTCTATTAAAACAAGCAACTATTTAACCGAATGTATACATGAAAAGATGAAATGTAACTCACGAAAAAGATCTATGCGTAATACATAGCAGAATAACCGAACCCAATATGAAGGGAACCAGAAGCTAGGACTGTAACGGAGCTCCGTGTACTCAGACCGAGTACCCTCCGTTGACGGATGCTCCTAGCGCTTACAGAGGACTCCAAGCACTGCAGACGACACCACAACCACCGCAGGCTCTACAACCGCCGTAGCTTAACTGGAGCCTCGCGATAATTACCAATCCTGCAGAGGCTAGATTAAATAAGAAGTCATCCTATGCTAAGCAAAATTCTGGCTTTGCTACAAACATTAATAAAGTATGTAACAGTAGCAACCGCTTATGAGTGTGACCAAGTGACGTGATATTAGATAGTGTATATATAATCCATTCCTATTAGAATAAGCAAAAGGTAAGCATTTCTTAGTATCAACTGCCTATGACTGGGAGCATGTGGATATCAAGAGTTCAGCATGCAATTGTGAATAGGAAGACTTATAACCAGGAAGGAAACTGAGCAGAAATATAAGAGCCATCAGGTATATATTAGGGTAGATCAATAGGCAACAAAATAAAAAGGTACAGCCATAGTCCATATCATTATATAAGCAGGTGGAATATTAGAAGCAACGGATGAAAGGGAAAGTGAGAACATTATGGTAGACTTTCATGTGAGCCTGAGTCCCTGCATCAACCGATGCCACAGGTATGCGTCAAATGGGTGCTAACTCAGCAGCCTTATAACAGATGTTGGAGGGAGTACCCCACTGCCTCCAGGCCTTATATAGAGATCCTCCATGCCACTAGGAATATTATGATGGTGCTTCTGCGGTCCCCACGCCCAGAACGGTGTACAAGCCAGTGGCAGCTGTCCACGAAGTCCACCAGCTCCAGTATGAAGGTAAAGATCCTGTGAGACAGTCCCACAAAGTTGTGGATGGCAGATGGGTATACAACCCATCATTGCTCTCGACCCAGAAGAAGAATGGAGCAGCAGAGTAAAAAGACTCTTCAGAGGTGATATGATAGCACTATACAAATATATACAGGGTCAATATAAACCAAAACTTTTCATGAGCAGGTTCCAGATACCACAGGACATGTTTAGAGGTCCCTTGGAGTCCATGCCATCATAGCTGTTTCGGCAACAAGAGGGGAATCTACATGATAATGGACAGGTGGTTTTAATGTTGTGGCTGACCAGGGCATTTGTTACAACAAAAGATATAGGACAAGCGCTCAAGAGAATATAGGGCAGAAGCTACACATATAAGGAACCCTTTGCCTTATAAACACTAGGCATAAATATAGGTGTGGAGTTGGGAAATATATTCAAGAAGAAAAAAATATATATTGTGGTGAACAGAACCTTGCCATGAGCTCCTGGAGGAGTCTGCTTGGACTATGGCCCCTGCAATAGACCTTGGCTAACATACTTTAACCCCTTAAGGACCAAACTTCTGGAATAAAATGGAATCATGACGTGTCACACACGTCATGTGTCCTTAAGGGGTTAAAAAGGATCTGTTCCAGAGACCGCCCGGGAGCTTGTTAAGCCCAATTGATACTTTGTAGCAATTTCCACCGCAGTGTTCTAAGTGTTCGTCTGGGTGGCTGCATTTCATATGAATGACCACGAGGTGGCGGCCATCTTGTTCCTGCGAACGCGGGAAGTGGTTTTTGGGCACGAATCTCATGTAACTAAAATCGGACACAGAAACTCCCGAACTGGACTTCCATCATCGCCTGCGTTCGGTTATACCCCACTTAGAAAGGCACTGTTCGGTGGAAACGTTCCCACAATCAAGAGGAACAGACTACACCAGTTATTTAAGTATTCCGTTCGGTATTTTATGTACTTTTGTGCTCCCGAAAAGAGACCGACAGTTTGCCCTGGTTCCCTGGCACGGTTTTCGACATAGGACCGTGTGCACGGTCTGTCAAATAATTGACTTCCATGAAAATCCTGAACCCCTGAACCGATCTGGGTGATTTTTGGAAATGTTGGTCACCCAGATCGGGGCTATCAGGGTATGTGACTTTGGGGGGTTTTCATGTGTTTTGGAGGTGCTTTTGGGGTTTGTTAAATTGTATGTTTTTGTACCTGAGAGACAATTTAATTATATGTTTGTGTGCTCAGGTAATTATTTCTCAGGCACAGGCGAGGAGTGTGTGGAATGTTTGCTTCTAACTAGCCTCCTCTCAGGTCCAGTGGGGAATGCCCCTGGAATGTGATTAAGGAAACCCCTTGCATGGGGAGTTGCATAAAAGGCTGCATATGTGGCTCCCATTAAACCAGTTCCAGTTCATCCCCAACATAGAGCCTTGTCTCATGTCTGTGGGAGAAGGCTATACAGGTTTTTGTAAGAGCTATCCTGCTATACTCTCTGGAGTAGGAGAGGTCTACCCACTGGAAGCTGGATCCCTGACCTGGGTCAAGGGTGGGTGGAGGACAGCGAGACCCCAACCAAGCTGCGGCGGCTAAGGGTCTACAGTGCTGATGGTGTCTGGTTGAGTGCTTGGAGTACTCGGTGAGAACTCGAAAGCAGCGATTGGCAGAGGTACCAAGTCGGGGTGCCAGTCGGTCCGCCACACACACACACATATATATATATATATATGCAATGTATATGTAAGGTAGTATGCAAAACAATATATTTCAACAAGTTCGAGCTCACTTGTGCCATTACAAGGGGAACATATAACATATCAAACTGCTCTAACCCACAAATCTAGGTCAGAAATGTTAGCAAGTCCCAACTGCACAAACTATATTGCAAGCTCATACTATTGTTTCAACCTTCTGTGGGTCTGATGTGATGATGGTGTTTATGTTTCCATTAACTTTTAAACTAAAAAAACATTCCAATGTTAAAAAAAACTAGTATTTGGTTTTAACGTTTGGAGAGTTCTTTTAATCCCATCGATACCAGAAACTTCCCCATTACTCAACTCAACTTTTACTTTAGCAGCGAGCCGCCCTATCTTGATGTGGCTCTGCTTGACCTCCATAAAACGGTCAGTGCCAACATTTTCCCTCCTTGACTGGTCAAAATTGGAGCATTTGCGGCAATTACAGTTATCACCCATGAAAGTGCTTCTCATAGGAAAGAATTACACTAATGCTTCCCTGTGAAAGCTTTCAGTTGAATGATCATTCAAACTTATTGAACCAGGAAGTATTCCTGGCTGCCAGTGGGGTGTTCCTAAACGTGCAGGTTTCTATTGAAATCAGTACTTTTATGAATTACGACAAAAGGAGAGAATTTATTTAATCCTTAAAGCACTTCCGCAAACTGAAGAGTTTCAGGGGTCTTTAGTGTCACTTTAAAGAGACCCTATTCACATACAAATAAGGCTGCAGTATAAGTTGTCCTGCCATTCTATTCCTTCCATTTGAGATTCATTTATAGAAGTCTCTAATAGGAAGTACACTAGTCCCTAATGTAGAGCATATGACTTCCTGTTATTATATTTATTAATTTAAGAGTTAGATTGAGGTAAAAATCATATAACTAGGATATTACGACAGCTAGTGTTGTATTTTTACTCACGCTTCAGCTCTTTGATAATTGTATTATTCCCTTGATGAAATACGTTCTTAATTGTATGAAGTATTCTTTGGAGTGTTGACATGTTTTTGTTCTTTAAAATTTCATGGGACTAATTTGAAAGGCTGTTTATTACCAGCTCTGACTACATGGTGATGTATTAACCTGGAAAAAAACATTGTGATAAAAAAAAATCTGTCCACCATAGGGAGTATACAATGTTAGAGAGGGATATGCGTGGACTGCAGTATGTGGTTTATGAACGTAGATTACGTTCTTGGCATGCTACGCTCGTATGAATGTACACATTTTTTAATTGCACATTTGATAATTATGGTTTAATTAAACAGATTGCTGTGCCTATATATTTGCTGTGATATATGTATTTGACAGCTTGACAAAGACCGCAAGGTCGAAACGTTGCTGTAGGTTCTAATAAATTAGCCTTTTCTGAACCTTGGAGTGCCTGAACCATCTTTATATTGCATACTATTGCCATTGGAACCTGGTGCTTAGTCCTGGTTTAGTTGCACCCTAGCTCAGATTGACGGGATTAAGTGCAGTTCCTTATTGTGACGAAGTGCCCTTCGCCACTTGGTCCTGGAGAGGCCTGCTTGCCAGCCTCCTGCCCTGTGACTATGGCCCCTGGGAGATTTTGCCCTTTAAAACCAGCATTTGGGCTTATGGACTTTTATTGGACTGTGTATGGCCCTTTAAGAACTGTATTTGAGCTCCTGAGACTTATTGGAACAATACCCCTTTAACCCCTTAAGGACCAAACTTCTGGAATAAAAGGGAATCATGACATGTCACACATGTCATGTGTCCTTAAGGGGTTAAGACGGTGTCCCCAGAGTCCCCAGACCTTCAAAATACTTGGTTCATGGCTTTTCCCACTTGGTTCGGTAATTGGGGCTTACTGAACCAAGTGCTGCACAGGCAGACCACACAGGGCCGTCTTTAGCGCGGGGCAGCTGCCCCGGGCCCAGTTGCTTCTCGGGGGCCCCAGAGCAGCTACCCCGTGGGCCCCGCGATTTGAGCAGCCCCATATACCCGGCGGTGCAGCTGCACAGAGCCGCAGTGGCCCACCAACCAAGGAGGCCGCTTGGGTGGCCCATACACTAAGGGCCACCCGGCAAGCATGTGGGAGCAGGGGCCCGATCGGGCGCTGTGACGCTTAAACGACAGAGACATGGGACAGAGACATGGGAGTCACTAACCTCTTTTTCTGGTATGACTACTGTCCACACTTCATGTACCATTTCATTCCAGCCAGCTTCCAGGAGGACAGCAGCATCCAAGACACATACAGACATACCTGCAATTATACCATAATATCCTTGTGGGCATTCAAATAAAAATATATAAAGTTGCATTCAAAGAATGTAAACATGTTCATAAATTAGAAAGTTTTTTTAATCAATTAACAAATAGAACATATTACATCAGCTATAAGGAGTACTTTAAAGGGACACTCAAAACACCTATGAGACTGTAGCTTAATGAAGTGATTTGTGTGTGTTCTTCTTTTCATTTTACAAAAAGTACAGATTTTAACAGAAATTGCGATTTAAAAAAAAATAAAAATTAAATTAACCTTGTTACACCCCCCTGGCTTTCAGTCCAGCAACATGTTCTGTTACTTCCTGGTTGTTTAGCTCAGTGGAGCTAAAAACTCAAGAGGCAGCAATTGCTCAGAGCACCTGTCTTGCAAAGACTTCTCAATGTGCTGTATTGGGAAGTCTCCGATTGGACAGCCACAGAAGTCTAGGCTTGGAAACAAGTGGAGGGCTTGCAAAGGCTTCTGACAAGAGCAGCGTTTGCAAGTAATTCTTTTAGATATACCCTCAGTGAAAAAAATGCATGCATGTTTTCATTGCAGGTATATCTACTCAAGAGTGATTTTTATTTTGGAAGTGGCAAAAATATATATATATATATATATATATATATATATATATATATATATATATATATATATGACTTTAATAAATGTAGCTAACATATTAGCAATTATAACTGCCAAACAGACTTACTAAAGAAAATCGTTTTTTTTACGTTTTTATACATACACGAATACATACATACATACCCTTTTCTATGTGTGTAAAAAGATGGCTTTATTTTTGACACATTTGTATTCCTAACACGTTAGTGTTCCTTTAATAGTGTGACCCTAAAATATCTGGTGTATAGTACACATTGCGTAAATGAGGTGGTTGACTTACATGATAGAAGTAGTTAGTGTGCACAATACAGATGTTTGGGTAGAACATGGACAATGTAAGTGTGGTGTCATTTTGCATGTAACATAACACAACTCTACATATAAATATTACATAGAATTGTGCACTACAACACTGCTGAAATAAAATAACAGGGTTTCTTTAATGCACTGCATAAAAACCAGAAACAAACAATAAAAGCATTTACCTTGAGCAGCAGCGTTAGCCACATCTTCTTTCACCAGGCTGGCTATAGCCGGCCATACGATATCAGTTAGCCTTTTCAATTGGTCCTGACAATGAAAGGGAGTAGACTTACAATAAATCCGAAACTAGATTTTCTCATACTTTCATGGTCCAAAATGTTTAATAATTGTAATACATATTAAAAATACAAATGTCTGCTAAGCTGTAATTCATTTAGTCCTGTTCTCATTACTGACATTTTCGTGGAGGTGTTTGGGAGATAGAAACAGTGTATGTCTTGCTCCCAGGTCCTCTACCTCCATATCATTTAAATCATTCACAAAGAGACGACTTCAGTAGAAATGTTTTGCGGTTTCTATGTAATGATGGAATAAATTAATGACTTTGGAAAATTCCATGGACTTGCCGAGTTAGTTTATTGATTATTCATACCATTAACGGGGCTGAATTATTGTCACCAATTGCCACACACCAATATCGGACAGGTCAGAACACGAACACACACACACATTCACACGAACACGAACACACACACAAACACGAACACACACTCAAACACGAACACACACAAACACGAACACACACAAACACGAACACACACAAACACGAACACACACTCAAACACGAACACACACTCAAACACGAACACACACTCAAACACACACACAAACACGAACACACACACAAACACGAACACACACACAAACACGAACACACACACAAAAATGACTGCAGTGAGTTTAAGAGCCTCCACATTGCAGTGTCAGTGACACCATGTGGTAAGGGATATCAAAACATGTTGTGTCTGTTAAAAAAGTAAAAAACAAAAACACAACAGGCATATCATGTAAGAGAGAGACAGACAGCTCAATTTAAGCTGTATTAAAAGCAGTACTTTATTGCCAAGTTTGCCTGCAGGTATGTGGGATGACGTCTGGCACATGCATGCCTGTGTTCATTTGAATATGAATGCATCCTGGGAGACTTGTGGAAACAAGATCTCTCAGAGCTGCGGTGTCCAAGGATAACCGTGGGATATGTGGGCAATGCAAATCAATACATTTTGAGAAAGATTGTGTATGCAATATTCAAATAATTAGAATTATAGATGCTCAGACAAAGGTCACATAGAAAGTATGAGAGCAAACCTATATAAGCTTTTCGTTACTATACATTTTGGTTGGTACTCGTTAAGTGGAAACTCCAGTCCATGCATGTTAACACCAATAATGAAGTAAAGTAACACCAGCCTTTCTCAGAAATCGCAACACTACGGAACAATGTACAAAGGTGACAGTCAAGTCAAGCATAGTTAAATATTTACACAGTTTACCTTACTGGAAAAAACTCTGCTCCCAATGGCTTTTCTATCAATTGTACCATCTGGACAAAGTATATCTATAGAGAAAAAAAAAAGAAAGGGAAATTAGTCATTCTTACAAGAAAGATTAAACATAACTGCTGTCTATCTAAATGTTCCAGGTGTCTGAATTAAGGTGATCTATGAGAAGATTCAGCACGAGACTGCTGAGGTTCCCAAAAATATTTTTTCAGAATTTGGACACATGCACAATTTGTGGCAGTCTCTGTGAGAGCTTGCACAATGTTGTGTTAAAAATGGTAGGCCACGGGGGGCGGGGCTTGACCACGGAACGAAGCAGGCGCCATTTTCCACAGCTCCGACGGCGCTCTGCACAATCCACCGAATATCACAAAATATCCAGCCCATCCAATCAAGCCAACATAAACATCCACACACTGACGTCCTCCGGTGTCGGCACATGCCGTTCTTTGCAAACCCCGGACAAAACCGGCGACGGAAAAAGACCGCGGCCTACCATCTCCCTGCACGCCTGGAAGACCTGTTGGGGCGCATCCCCCTCCAGAGAGAGTGGGACTGGAGCACGGAACACCCCTCACCAGCACATCAACCCTCAGCCATGGGGAGACGCTCCCAGAAACCTCAGCAAGGTACAACAAGCGATTCCCAAGACATTGGGTCTCTTTTGCTACGCCAGGCCCAGCCCTAAATGGGGGCCCCAGTATCCCAGGAGGTCCCTGTCGACCCTCAAACTGCAGAGATAATAGCTGCAGGCTTCCCTGATCTGACAGCCCTGGCTACCAAGCAGGACATTAAAAACTACCTCACCGAATTTCGCCAGACACTAGCCACGGACATAGCAGTCATCCAGGCTGACCTACAGGTGGTTACAGACAGGGTCAGAGCCACTGAAGAGGACATCATGGATGTAAGGCAGGAAGTGTCCAATGTGAAGGACTCACTGCAAAAGGTCCAAAAGACGCAACAAGCTTTCACCGCGCACCTTGCCACGATGGAGGACCGCTCCAGACGTAACAACCTGAAGATAAGGGGGGTGCCTGAGTCTGTCACCATGGCAGAATTGCCCCACTACCTGAGACGACTAACAGCCTCACTACTGCCACCACAACAAGCCAAAAAGCTTGCATTTGATAGCATGTTTCGCCTACCAAAATCACCAAGGGCCCCAACAACTGCAGTAAGTGACATCATAGTCCGCTGCGCTTTAGCCCAAGACAAACAGGCACTCTTCTCAGCCCTACGTAACCAAACACCTTACACATTTGAAGGTGCTGAATTGTCCTTCTACCAGGACCTATCCAGGTCCACCCTGCAATGGCGCAGAACACTCCTCCAAACTACGAGCCAACTGAGAAACGCGGGAATACTATACCAATGGACCACACCACAAGCTCTTACGGTGAGCCACAATGGGACCAGTCACAAGATCACCTCAGCTGAAGAGGCACCGGCATTGCTGCGGGCACTGGGACTGTCCGCCCCTGGCGAGTAGTCAAGAAACCTGGAGGGGAACACCAACCTGGGAACCAGCCACAGTAATCGCCTTCACCCCACGAGACCGCACGACTACAGGAACTGGGACATGACTGGGCTCAGAACCCAACAGGCAAAGGGCAGCTATGGACTGCACCCATTCCATGATGTTTTTTCCTTGTTTTATTAGCTCTTTCTGCTTTTTGTTCAGCCTCTGGCTAGCCATGGCTACCAAACCCAAAAAACCCTCCTTGCTTAACAACTGGCAAAGGTCTGTCCTCCATATGAGACCCTACAAAGAGGGGTAACAACACACAAGATAGACATAGGGCAAGATACCCACCATGACTCCCCCCCCCCCCGCAGCCCCCTTGGTTAGGGGCACTAATAGCTAAAAAAGACCCAACCTCTATTAGCCGCAACTATTATATACACTAAACCAGAACACCTGCTCAGCACCTGAGGCACTAGCTGACACTCACACTCATGTACTTCAGCTTACGGCAAACTACACAACACCTGAATGCCAGTAGCAATTCCAATTGATCTAGCATAGAGTTGTTCAACTCAGCTCTCAGACACGCCTGCCTAGCTCCCATACAGGCAGCACGCACCGACAAGCACAGGTCGCAGGGTCTGGATAGTGACGCTCTTGCAGCACCCACTAGATTGAAACACAAATCCCAGGGTGGTACCTAAACTATATCACAGCACGGGATACCCTCGATAAAAGCTAAACGTTTACTATTGTTATATTTGTGAAATGTATGGTTCAAGCCAGGATTCCTGGCCTACTGTTTAAGAAAAAAAAAAATGGTGCAAATGGTTTTTCAACATGCTCTGGACACGCAAACTACTTTTATTGCATTATCTGTCAATGCCACGTCTTTACCTGCATATGTTCTTTTCCTTGCACCACAAAAATAAAGAATTACAAAAAAATGGTAGGCCACTAAATACGACGCACTGTAAGGCAACTACTAACAAAATGCTCGAGTACCTGTATTTCAGGATTAAAATTCCACACAAAAAACAAACTCCTAATACAATAAACAAAGTTTCAATTACTTTATATTGGTCTATAATATTTAGATTTATCTGTAATATGTGCTGTGCAAGTACGGGTGTCAGCAAAGTCAATATCTGTGTTGTTTTTATGAGTTCATGCCCTTTTACACCATAATTCCAAATGCTAAATCATTAAAGTTTCACCCCTTAATCTCAAATGCCATTAAATCTGCTGTACACCAGTGCCTGCTTTCCCCTTTTCTGCCTACACCAGTGGAGAGCTGATATGATGATAAAGGCATGACCCATTTTTAATTGTAAGCCACACTAAGATGAGATGTTGATGTGAGACTGGAGTGGAGAGCTGCTTTGACACATGGAAAACACATGGAACTGCTTTTGACACATGGAAAAGAGTCTAAAAAGATTGTGTGTTAAATATATTACAAGTAATGGCATGGTCACTTCGCTTATTTTACGAGTGACGAATGGGTCATCATGCCAATACCGGAAACATAATTTGGGTCCCTGACAAAAATCGGTCCAAACTTTATAATCCATAATGAATTCGGCGGCGAGGCTCCCTCTAGCCCACTCCCTCTAGCATGTAAGCTCATTGAGCAGAGCCCTCAACTCCTCTGTTCCTGTGCTTCCATTTGTCTGGTTACAATTACGTGTCTGTTAGTCCATCCATTGTACAGCGCTATGGAATTTGCTGGCGCTATACAAATAATAATAATAATATAAAAATGCAAACATGTATAATATTTCCTGTAGGCGAAGAAGGTGTTTTAAAACTATCCAAAAGGAGTCCGTACTTACAATATACATCACGTATATAAATGTTACAAACATTAGCCTTAGAGAAGAAAGTGAAATATGGTAAAGACAAAGTGTGTTAAAGCGGCACTCTGAGCATCAATACAACTTTAATACATGTGATTAGGTTTTTCGCCTAATTAATATTCTGTATTTATTTATTTTTTTGCATGCTCAAATGTTTATAATTTTTGCACAAAAAAATATATATTACTTGCAGAAAATTGCATTGTAGACCTGCTTTCTTTGCCATTTTCCCTCAGTCTGGAAAAAGACTTCCTCACTAAATGTATGTACACAGCTCACACAGTATGTACGTAGCTTAGGAGAAAAAGCACGACGCACTAATTTTGTGCTAAAAAGTTTGAAAACACTGGTAGGTAAGACAACGCACCTCGTCTCTTTGCACCATAACCACTTTAAGATTGTGTTCGTTTAAGTGAGATATAGATAAAGGAATACTAACAAATCTGCTGAAGACTGGCCTTCAGCCATCCAGATGGGATATAATTAGCATGAAAATGCTTTGCAGGCATTATGGTTGGGAAAAATGCTATAAGAGCTTAATTTTTAAGATGGTCTCAATGAGACTGAAGTTTAACCAAGAAAGCAAATATAATGCATGAAAGGAATACTACGGGCACCACAATAAGGTTATCGAAATTAAGTTGTTATGGTGCCAGGAGGTCCCTGGATCTTCCTTACCATCTGGGATTAAACTGTTCACGAATGGTTTAACCCCAAAGTCTGTGTTTCAGAAATTTCTGCCCTATTTTCTTTTTAACTTATTCCTAACAGAAGGCTCGGTTAGCTTTGGACAGGGGTGCTGCTAATTGCTTAAAGCCAATCAGTGGCACATCTGTGCAGCTGCTCTCCCAGGCTTCTGTTCTGAAGCATATTAAATATATCGTGCTGCCAAGTAGTAGAGAGACAAAAATAAAAAATAAAATAAAAGATGAGCTGTTAAAAATAAAGTATGTGAAGAAAAGAAAAAATCATTGATCTCGATTAACTCAGCCAAGGAGGTGGAGCTTCCCCATACACACCGGTGCCACAATGCAGAAAAGGAATGTAAAATACCTTTTTACTCCCTGCAGGTGAGGACCTAAATAACCAACAGGGCACTATAGGAATATAGTATTCCTAACACTATAGTGTTTCTTTAGGATATCATCTTTTTAAACTAAAGAACACTTAGTCTACAGCATAGGAAATTGTTCTTTGGAACAAAAAAAAATTAACGATATTTGACTCTATGCATAGAAAGAGTGTATTATCAAATTTAGCAGATTTATTTTCCATAAAGTCTGGGTTTTGTTTTCCTTAAATAAGGACATAGAAGGCTATAACAATAAATATGCACGTTATTAACAGTTTGCTGACCCAACAGCATTTCTGTTACCATTCTTATAGATCAATTTGGCATGAAATTGTGTGTTTTGTTTGTTTGGTTTTTCTTTTGCCTTTTTTTACGTCAACAGTTGCACACATGTCTGATAAGCTGAACATGAAGTGTTACCATATAATAATCTGATATAGCATTGTATTAAGGTCATAATGTTTAAAAGTGGTGTCCCAGGAGTCAAGATACATTAAAACTCACAAAATTCACTTGTTCCCAACTAAAAGGGAATGGGTGTGATGTGTAACATTTTTGTAATAATGATACGACTCTTTAACCAAAATACAATTTCAAGTTAAGCAGTTCCAATAATGATTTAAAGAGATACCTGAACCAAATGCCTCAATAACTTTCTGGTATGCTGGGCCGCCTGGTTTGTAGCTTTGATGTCCTAATTTATCACAGTCCATCACATAAGCTCCCAAACCTTCCATACGTTTTGCGACAGATGATTTGCCACTGCCGCTTCCTCCTGTGAGTCCAATAACATATGGCTGGGCAGGGATAGTGGGATTCCCCTGTAAAAACAAACATTGATTTCACATATTAAATCTTTTTTTCCTTTAATTTATGTTTGGGTAAAGGGTGTAATTGCAATCTCTTGAAGATACCATCATTCATTTGTTAAAATCGTATAGGTGTAGTTTATCTTTAAATCTAGATCAGGATGTTGCAGTACATGTGAAAAGATTACTTTACAACTTCAAAGCAATTCATTTATGAAAATGCTTGTTCTTAGATTGCACATTGACTCTTTCACATGTGGCCCAGCACAAAGCGGCTGTGAATGTGTTTCATAAAGAAATATTTGTTTTAAAGGGAACCGATGGGCACCCAGACCACTTCATCTCATTGAAGTGGTCTGGATTCAGTGCCCTTGTCTGTTTAGCCCTGCAATGTAAAATCTTGCAGTATGTGAGAAACTGCAAGAATCACATTGCAGGGTTAACTTCCAGACAGCTACTGGAGGTGCTTCTAGGTCCCTAGCGGAGTTTTACTCTGTTAAACTACGTTGAATGTCCTCACACTTTGCATGAGGCAAGCACCACGCATGTGCGTTAGGTCCCACCATTGCCGTAATACTGCAAGAGAAGGAGACCTAGCCAACGCAGAGTGAACCTTGTTCGGTTAAACCTTTTTAATCGAACAGAGAGATGGACCTACAAAACTAGGGACGGGGACACCATTGCGTTAGGTATACAGGTTTGTATTCCTAAAATGTTTCTCTAGGATAAGCAGGTATGTGTAATTCCTATTACCCAACGCCTGGGACAGGTAGATTTAGGTGCTGCCAGGAAGTTTTTCTTTCCTTTTAGCCCTGCAGTGAGGAAGTGTGTGGGCTGCTGTACCTCCTGCATGGGCTGTATGCAAGTTGGTTGGGGGACGGCATCAGGCTCAGCAGCAGCAATTGCAATGTGCTTGCTGCAGGGCATCGTGGCCTACCAGGGATACCAAAGGTCATAAGCGTACTCCCTGCAAAAAGATAAGCAGGAAGGGGGCAAAACACAGAGCACCCTTACATACTCCCACGCATTTCACATAGTCCACACCCCCATACACACCTACACACAGCAATAAACCCACATATTACACACAGACCGGACACGCCACATACATATTACACCCATACTAAACGCAGCCAGCTTACACGCGCACGCACACACACACCAGACACACTACATAGTGCCAGCAGAGGGAGACATGTTCAAGCTAGCACTCCAGTGTTATACATAAATGTATTTACATGTAATGCCGGAGTGTTCAAAAAAAAAAAAACCTAATAAGATACATATTAATATATTTTTAAAAATCTATTAAATTTACATCCAGCACCAGGACACACTACTTGTCTAGCTCGATGATACTAAGGCCCAAACATAGAGAAGCTTTGAAGATCTACAGCACATGCAGATCCGCTAATCCAATGGTTTTGGCATAATCATGTTGTGTGTGATAACGTCATATGTGAAGACTTTACAAAACAGCAGGTCTCAAAGAGAAACTCTAATGTGAGAATCACAATAAGGATGGGTTATAGTTAGCTGGCCCCATTCCAAGTGGAGGTGTTAAAAGGGACACTATAGTCACCAGAACAACTACAGCTTATATAATGTGTTCTGGTGAGTAGAATCATTACCTTCAGGCTTCTGGCTGTAAACACTGTCTTTTGAGAGAAAATGCAGCGTTTACATTACAGCCTAGTGATAACTTTACTGGGCACTCCTCAGATGGCTGTTAGAGATCCTTCCTGGGTCATGGCTGCCTAAAATGCATCCAAACATTCAGTGTCTCCTCCCTCTGCAAGCAGACACGGAACTTTCCTCATAGAGATTCATTAATCCAATTCATTTCTATGATGAGAT
The DNA here is from genome assembly GCF_036172605.1 of Pelobates fuscus. NCBI lineage: Eukaryota > Metazoa > Chordata > Amphibia > Anura > Pelobatidae > Pelobates > Pelobates fuscus. Next base: position 252,039,605 of record NC_086322.1, read on the forward strand.
GCTGATTGGCCAGGGCTGTGTTTGAATTGTGCTGGCTCTGTCCCTGATCTGCCTCTTTGTCAGTCTCAGCCAATCCTATGGGGAAGCATTGTGATTGGCTCGGGCCACCACTTCTCATGATGTCAGCAGGCAGTGGGCAGGTCTAAAGAAAACAGGGATAAACTATGCAGCTGCAGGCTTGAATTCATGTAAGATTTGACTTTACTTTTAGAGGAATGAGGGGACCAGGGTGGCTAGATGGTGGTTTTAACCCTATTGGGTCAGGAATACATGATCCATCATGCCGGTGTCTGCTAGCAGAGATAACTTCTCGCTCCCACGTACTGCTTTCAGCTACAGTACTAGAATACTCTCTGGTCAAAAAACTGTAACTTTCTCACTTATGTAAAATTAAATGTTTCCTGGGCACATCGTTCCAAATCTCAAGGTTGGAAATACACGTTAGGTCGTGGACTAGTGAACTGTGCAATGTAAAAATAAAGCTGCTTGGGAACGTACAATATGGGTGGTAATATATACTTATATTTTTTAGGTTTTAACCTGCCAAAGAGAGTTTTAACTTACAGCTGGAGGAACAAGTAGAGTTCCTAGTAATCTGTTCCGGAAACTGGACGAACTGATTTTCTCTTCCTCGTTGGCAGAGTGAAGAGGATCTTTAATCAGCTGGATCTCATGAATGGCCAACTCCCAGAGTCCCTAGTAAAAAAAGATGGAAAGAAAGGAACATTTCTGGGATTAAACAGTAATAAAGAGAAGCCAATGCATGGTTTTACATTGAGAAGGAGATCACGCAGGATGCAAACGGTTGATTAAGAGTAAATCTGACTGCCATTCTGGAGTTAAGAAGGATTTTTCCCCTAGTTTGTTGCAAAATTGTAAGTGCTTCAAACTGGGCTTTTTGCCTTCTTTTGGGCACATCTTACTATGATTATTGACTACTGGAAATTGAAATTAAAGCGGCACAGTAACTACTACAACTCACTGTAATTATGAAGCAGCCACAATTGTCCTATAAACAGGAGCAGGGTGCCACTGATTGGTTTAGAACAGTCAGCTGACGCTCTAAGCCAATCACTAGCTCATCATTCATAAAAAGGATCTCCTGGCACCATAACAAATTAATTTCAGTTTCAATGGTCATGGGGTTAATGTTCATTCCTGGGCTGCTATATAGTCTCAAAGGCAACAAAGGCCCAGCAAACGAATCTGGAAAATTTCAATGTGTATAAACTGAAAAGGCGAAAATCACCATATTTGACCCTTTAAGTTTCTAAAACCTAGGGGGTACTTTTGCACTTGTGACACATCGCTGAATACAAATATGTGTAATTTATTGCAGTAAAAGCCAACAGTATTATGACATTCAAAAGGTAATGCAAAGCAGAACTTGGAAAATAACAAAATCTATCTATTTCTCAATTATTTTTTTTTAGACTTTATTCGTTTTAATTTGTGTTTTACATATAAATAGTTGATGTGAAATGAAAGCCCTATTTCTCCTAAACAAAATGAGATAAGTGACGATGCACTTAATATAAAAGAGGTGAATTATGGTTGGACATATAGCTCAAATTCTAAATTGTATTTTGGTTCAGGACTTGAACAATGGCCTCCATCCTTAAAGGAACACTCCAGGCACCCAGACCACTTCTGCCCATTGGAGTGGTCTGGGTGCCAACTCCCACTACCCTTAACCCTGCATAAGATTTCATAAACTGCAATATTTACCTTGCAGGGTTAACTCCTCCTCTAGTGGCTGTCTACTAGACAGTCACTAGAGGGCACTTCCGGGTTTATAGCACAGATTTTCTCTGCTATAGAGTCCTCACGCTATGTGAGGACCTCCAGTGTCGCTGAAATCTCCATAGGAAAGCATTCAGTGCTTTCTTATGGGGAGGTCTAATGCATGTGCGCGGCATTGCCGCGCACGCGCATTAGGTCTCCCCCGTCGCCGGCCACGCATGCACAATAGGTTTCCCCCACCGCCCTTCAGTAACCTGGGATGGGGGGTGGGAGGGAGAGGGGACCTGAAGTGCCAGGAAAACGTTTTGTTTTCCTGGCACTGGAGAGTCCCTTTAAAGGACCACTATAGTGCCAGGAAAACAAACTTGTTTTCCTGGCACTATAGTGCCCTGAGGGTGCCCCCACCCTTATGGCCCCCCTCCCGCCGGGCTGAAGGGTTAAACACTTACCTTTCTCCAGCGCCGGGCTTCCTTAGGCGCTGGGGACTCTCCTCCTCCTTCGGTCGTCATCGGCTGAATGTGCATGCCTGGCAAGAGCCGCGCACGTATTCAGCCACTCCATAGGAAAGCATTCTCAATGCTTTCCTATGGACGCTGCCGTCTTCTCACTGTGAAAATCACAGTGAGAAGCGCAGAAGCGCCTCTAGCGGCTGTCAGTAAGACAGCCACTAGAGGCTGGATTAACCCATATGTAAACATAGCAGTTTCTCTGAAACTGCTATGTTTACAGCAGGCAGGGCTAACACTAGAGGGACCTGGCACTCAGACCACTTCATTGAGTTGAAGTGGTCTGGGTGCCTATAGTGGTCCTTTAAGGGATTAAAGATTAATTTTATGTACCACTACATTCTTCTACATTCTTCTGCAAAGATTATAGTGCCAGTGAGTACAGCACCTTGCAATGTCCCCTTGGTTCTGGGTCAAACACTTTGAGTGGTTATCAACAAACCAAGGTTCTTCCAGGCATTAAACTCCTGCATTAGAAATATCAGTTTTGTTCCAGTTTGGATGGCATTCGCTGACTGGGAAGAGAGGCAGAGGGAGCGATAGCGCCAGGAATACAGCTGGCACTATAGTTTCCCTTGAATAGCCAACTTGCAAATAAGCTGGCGTGTCTGGGTGATATGGAGGTGCACCCTGCCTTAGGAAGTGCTGATGAACTTCCCAAGCAGACCCAATCAGTCAAGATGAATCCATATAATGATGCAGTTTAAAGGGACACTATAGTCACCCAGACCACTTCAGCTCAATGAAGTGGTCTGGGTGCCAGGTCCCCCAGGTTTTAACCCTTCAGATGTAAACATAGCAGTTTCATAGTAACTGCTATGTTTACATTGCAGGGTTAATCCAACCTTTGTCTTCCTTACAGCCGCTAGAGGCGCTTCTGCAATGCTCAATGCGAAATTCGCATCCAGCGTGCAGAACATCCCAAGGAAAGCATTGAGAAATGCTTTCCTAGGGACTGTTTGAATGCGCGTGCGGCTCTTGCCGCGCATGCACATTCCGCTCCACTCGGGAGCTGATGTCGGTGAGGGAGCCCGGCGCTGAATTAAAGTAAGTAACTGAAGGGGTTTTAACCTCTTCAGTGCCAAGGAAGGGGGACCCTGAGGGTGGGGGGGAGGGGTCTAAGGATGCTATAGTGTCAGGAAAAGGAGTTCGTTTTCCTGACACTATAGTGATCCATTAATAAAAAATAAACTATATAGGCAAAAAGAAAAAAACACATTACCAGAGGATAGGGCTCTAATCCATGTGTATGTACATCATTGTGCTGATTGTCCAAATATGTTTGCACAGTGTTTTACTGTGCCCATATTCTATTAGCTATGACATGACAGGTTAAAAAGAATATAAGATCAACACTAGTAGTAGTATTTATATAATGCCAACATACCACGCAGTGCTTTACAGTTAGATAAAGTGGTGAGGAGGGCTAACAATCTATGGATATATATCATTATGTGTCTTGTCCAAAGACATTTACTGGTAATGTGGAATAACCATCCCATACACTAGAACTACAAATTACATTAAAGGGACATTATAGTCACCTGAACAACTTCAGCTTAATGAGGTTGTTTAGATGAAAACTATAGCTCCCTGCAGCCTCTCTCACGCAAACACTGTATTTTCTGAGAAATACAGTGTTTACATTAATAGCTAGGAACACCTCCAGTTGCAGTCACTCACAGTGAACCAGAGGGACTTCAGAGTTGATGGAAGCATAATATGCCTCCATCCACTCAGATCTGCTGTGCACGAGCATCCTGTGATTCAGTATCTCCTCCCACTGCATGCAGACACTGAACTTTCCTCATAGAGATTCATTGATTCAATTCATCTCTATGAGGAGATGCTGATTGGCCAGAGCTGTGTTTGAATCATGCTGGCTCTGCCCCTGATCTGCCTCCTTGTCAGTCTCAGCCAATCCTATGGGGAAGCACTGTGATTGGATCAGGCTATCACATGTCAGCAGACTGCTTGTTTTTCCTGAGTCTAACAGCATGCAGATTTACAGCTTCTGGCTTGAATACAGTAAGATTTTTACTATATTTATGGAGGCATGAGGGGCCCAGGGGGGCTAGATGGTCGTGTTAACACTATAGGGTCAGGAATACATGTAGTTGCACTGGTGACTATAGTGTCCCTTTAAATCTGAAGGGGTCGAGAATAAACTTCTGCATGATAGTTGTGTACCAGCTACACAGGTACAGAAGAATTATAAACAATTATAATCCTAGGGTATAATTAATGTCTTTGTAAATATACACCACCTACCCACCGTGTTATCCCTTTTCTTCTGTTACAGGTGTCAAGAACATATTTTATTTTTTGTATGTACATTTACTTTGATTTTTCTTTTATGTAGGTTGGACTACGTATTTAGTGTTGCACTAATTATATGTACCTTTTATTTTACATCTGTTTCAATATGTTGTCCGTCCATACGTGTGCTTCCAGGGACTGGGGGGAGGCGGGATGTGTGTGAATTAACATTACAGGGAGCTTTGACAATTTTACTGAGATGCTAATCGCAATTGAGCAAGTTTTTGAAATTGTATTACATTTTCAGTTTGCTATATTCAGAGTATAAGAAGTGACTTTATTAAAAGGTGAACTAAGATAGCCAGGTATCTGTGGCTACTTCCTCCCACTTCCTTGTTAACCCAAGTGGCTGCAGGTAACTGTTATAGGCTGAGAGCGCTACATGTACACATCATTTTCACCAATTACTATATTATCCCTTTAATTGTTTTTGGTGGTTAATATTTAACTTATTTTATTACACCCACAAACATACTTTTTGCCATATTAAATAGTTCATAATTGTAAGCTGCATAATTACATTTTCCAGACGCCTCTTGTTTACAGATAGACCTCCTCGGCGTGTTTCCTCACTGACCACAATACATTTCAACTTCGGGTCTGTGATTGAGGGACCATACGGATCTGAGATGGGCACGATGTCATACAACAGAGACGGCTTCACATCAACCAAAAACTGAGACAAATTCTCCAACCGCTGCTCGTAAGGCTGAATCAGTTCTTTCAGAACTTTGTCTGAAAGAATAAGATATAAGTTTAATATAATAATTTTAAAAAAAAAAACTACACAATAGAAGAAGAAATAGAAAACCTGATCTCAGAAAAAAAATGCATTATAAAAATCCCAAATTCAACAACATACAGATGGCGTCCTTAAGAGGATAATGACAGATTGGCATGTATGTACCAAAACATCAGTGTGTCATAATTAATACACAACTATCAATCTGAAAATGAGGACAATGTCAGTATGTTAACTGATTGCATTTCACTTGAATTTGCCTGAAGTTGGTCATGATTTAAAGCACCACTAAAAACACTCTATATTTTATATATATATATATATATATATATATATATATATATATATATATATATATATATATATATTTTTTTTTTTTTATATATATATATTTTCTTTTACATACTCTGGAAAACACTCACCATCTAAAAGCTCTTTGTCGGCAACACCAATGAGAAGACGTTGTTGAGTCAACAAACAACATACACTTAGCAGGATCTTGTGAGCATTGTGAAGTCTATCAAATGTTCCACCAACTACTACATCACTATGACTTTCAAGAGGTTCACCGTCTCCATTCAATCCTTCAGGAAAAATCTCTTCATTGGGGAGTTCATACTCTGGGTACAACAACACGGATATCAGGTTAGGCTCACAACTGTAAGAGGCTGTTGCATAACGCTCTAACTGTTGCTTGGCTGGGTTATATTGACCACCATCACTTGTCTGAAAGTCTGTGAGAACCACTTCTGGTGGGTGAGAAAGGTTCTGCACAGAAGATAGAATATGCTGGTTGTTACTTTGGGTTTTAATATTAGTTAAGAGGACACGGACATCAAGGTTGTTGTGGACATCTGCATCTGTGTAGAGTTTTGAGATGAGGCTGCATACCTCTGTTGTGGCTGGTATGTAGGTGGAAGTTGGCTGAGATGAGCCAGTCAAGTGAAGTCCAGGTTGGAAATGTACGTACAGTGTGTCTTGGACAATTTTGGCTGCAGAAGCTAAAATGGGTGCCAGCCGCAAAGACAAGGCAGAGAGTGGTGATGTTAAGACCAGAACACCTGTGCGAAAAACTGACATTGTAAGGGTCCACTCTAAAAGAAATAAAAAAAAAAAACGATAATTAAAATTCTTTTCAGTTTCTTAAAACCAAAATATCACTATAGCTGTATCTGTAAAGCAGTAGTTTAAAACCCTGTGCTTGGGGCCAAAAACTGCGCCCATATTTTTCAGTGGATCCAAAATGGTTAAAAAAATTCATGACATTTTCTATTTTTAGCTTTTTTTAAACAGGGGCCTCTTTACAAACTGTCTCAGTGTCTCATACATGTTTTGATTAGAATTTAAAGTTTGCCTTACTTACTACTGTACAGCGCTGCATAATATGTTGGCGCTATATACATAATTGTACTTGTAATTGTGTCGGAACGGCTTTCTTTCTGACATTGTGGAGGGCCTAATGAAGCAAATTGAAAGAATTTAATCTGTCATATACTAAATAAAAATTAAACGGATATTTTAGGCACTAGTACCCCATTCAGCTCGTTACTTATTATTGTACAAACTGAGAATATAACTGTAAAGTGTTGTCAGTCAAAGAGACAGGAATTGCATCTACTTGCTCAGAGTATACATAGCAAGCTGAAGTGAATGGACCTGCAGGTGATGCTCCAAAGGAGTGAGCGCTTGCAAGTCCAAAGACTGTCACAATTTTTGTGAAGACTAGTACGGAGTGCACACAGCCAATCGCAACAGAGAAAAGGGCAGTAGTCGTTGGACTTGCAAGGGCTCCCTCAACACCTGTAGTGACATACAAACTCACCGCTATGAGTTACTATACGATCTAGGAAAGTGTAATTACTGACTCTGACTGACAGGGCTTGTAAGTGGAGATAAATGAGCTGAAATGGTTATGTTACCTATTGTGTCCATTTGGAGAACGAGCTAATTTTGCAATAGAACACTCGATCCCCAAGCTAATGCAACATTCACAACTAAGGCCCCAGTTAAAACAGATTAAGAGCCACTGCTTACTGTAAACATTTGCTCACTCTGGCGATTTTAGGCTTTAAAAATCAAAGTTTAGGCCATAAAAGGTATTTATTTTTTTCTTCTTTTTAAGTAAAATAGTAATCACTCTCAATCTGGAGGAGATACAATATATATATATATAACTGATGTAGTAATAATGCAGTTTAGATTTCCTCTTAATCAAAGAGTAAAGCACAAAAGGAAAAAAATATATACAAAATGTAATTTTGTTATTTCTATTCCAATGTTTAGGAAGGATTATTTCATTTATCAATGAAGTTTTATTAATTTAAGTGATGACTGATGCATGCAGTGTAACACTATACAATACATAAAAGCTGTGTACAGCAGTTGCCTGTTTAATGTATGAATTAATAGGAAATCACAGCTAAAATATTAACACAAACCATTATATTTAACACAGTATGGTTGTCATTCATCCAGGGAGGGTGTAATATTTACAGTCTATACAGACAACATTTAGCCCCTGATCTATATGCATTTGGCTATTTGGAAGGCCTGAGCCCCCCCCAATAGAAGACCCCCATCATTGCTTACCTAGCCCAGGAGACTCCACCACTGCCTCCTAACTCATGTCCCCGGATTCCTACACAAACCCCGCCCCCTCCCCTGCTCTGACAGTTCTGATTTTTTTTCTTTCTTTCAATTAACTTTATGTGTAACGGACAAAACGAAAATCATGCATTTTTTTTTTTATTTTTTTTTTTACCGTAAATCAAAGGAATATAAAATAATTTGATGATGGAATTAAGAATTAACGTGATAAAAAGATGTAGGCAGTTATATGGGTTCTGTAGTTAGATGCTGCTATAGCTAAGCTTTTAAAATCAAGAGAATATGTCAAAAATAAATATGTGAAAAATGGAACTGAGACTAGAAATTATATGAAAAAGGGAAATAAATTGAAACTCTACTGAACCTATATTAATACATGGTACTTAAAATCTACTGAACCTACATTAGTACATGGTAGTAATCCCTGTAGTGCTCTTGAGATCTGGGGTTGAATGTTTGTCCCTGGACTGACAGGGTTTTTCACTAAAGTGAGAAATTAAAGTGAATTCAAAGTCAATTTCAAATATTAAGACCAAAATAATCAAACTGGAAATATTCTTTATGTCAGCTTTGCTTCCAGTGCAGCTACCATGACCTTAAAGCAGGGGTCCTCAAACTCCAGCCCCCCAGATGTTACTGAACTACAACTCCCATGATTCTTTGAATTACATAGATATCCAGAGAATCATGGGAGTTGTAGTTCAGCAACATCTGGGGGGCTGGAGTTTGAGGACCCCTGCCTTAAAGGAACACACCGGTATTCCTAACACTATAGTGTCCCCTTTGTCATTCCCTCTCCCTCCCAGTTAGAGGGTTAAAAAAACAACTTTTCTCACATACCTTATTCATGAGCTCAGCCTCCTCCAACATCCGTGCCGAGGGAGTACCTAAAGCGCATGCGAGCACCCATCACACATTAGGCTTTCCCCATTAGATTAATGCTTTCCTATTGGGGGATTGCAAAGCGTGACAACATCCAGCGGCGTTTCAACAAGTCAAACTCCATGAAACAGCAGGAAGCACCTCTAGTGGCTGTCTGGTAGATGCCCATGGGGCATGGATGAGGCATTAGAATCTCCTCCCATTTTTTGTATTTAATAGCCCTCACCTACTGGCCAACAAATTTCCATTATTATGATATAAAAGTCATACTGCATCCCCCTCACCCTATAGGCTTTATTTTTTTTAACATAATTAATGTGTTGGCTGGTTAATAACCGCTTGCCAGTGGCCGTATAATTAAGCCTCTGTTTTTAATCTTTCAGGATTATTATTATTTGTTTTTCCAGGAATTGTATTGGAGGATTGGAGACAGGCAGATGTGGTTCCTATATCCAAAATCCTTGTCCTGGGAATTATAGACTTGTGAGCTTAACTTTTGAGGCTGTGAGAAATTTGAACATGCATAAACAAAAAAAAAAAAGCAGAGAAAAACATGTCTGGAATGCAGAAACACGAAGGAGAAGCTGCAGGAGTGAGGCCTTGCAGGCCCACTCACCCTCACCTAAATCATGCCGGCTGCTTATTTCACCACTAAAATGCCCGGTGGTGGGAGCAGAGAAATCCCTCCCTCCCGCCCAGCTCCACAATCTCGCATCTCTCTCAGAGCAGCGGGACCGCGGCTGTATCAGCCGCAAGCTCCGACGGCAGCTCAGTGCGGAACTACCAAGCTTCTTTCAAAATATGTTGAGGGGGATATTGAGAGATGGTGTAGTCTGGAAATTTCTTGGTTGGGCAGAATAAATCCGGTCAAAATAACTCTCCTTCCTAAAATCTTATACTTTCTTAGAGCTATCCCTCTCACTGTACCTTCCTCTTTTTTTAAGAAGGTTCACTCAGCCCTTCTGGCCTTTATCTGGAATAAAAATCATGCAGAATTCAATTGGCTATTCTACAAAAACTCAGGGTTAATGGAGAAATGGGTTTGCTCATTTTGAGTCAGTATTATTTAGCAACTAATGCAGCCAATGCTCCTAAATTTAATTTGGTACATGGTCGCCCGCTGTGGTTGGAGATGGAGGATACTAAGATCTCTCCTTATAAGATAACTGAAATACTATGGTTACCCTCAGGGCCGGATTAACATAGGGGCTGATGGAGCTGCAGCTCCAGGCCCAAGCCCATAGAATAGGCCCATTGATTAAAAAAAAAATATTATTTTTTATTTACACACACTACTCTTAGGGTTGCCAGGTATTTTTTAGGGTTGCCAGATATTTCTCAGAAGTATTTCTCAGGCAGGTATTTGAGGCTGCCTAGCCAGTGCTGGTATTGCAGTAATATCGGCAATACAAATGTCAGTCTCAGTATAAACAGAGATTATTCTGCAATACCAGTGCCGGCCAGTAGGGGGTCGCTGTTTGAGTGGAGAGAGACAGGGATAAGAAGTTACAGCATCTCCCTCTCTACCTCTCTCTACTCACTGATCCGCAGGGGAGCAGCTCTGCACAGAGAGTCCAGAAAGCAGCTCTGAGCCTGCAAAGACAGCAAAAGCTCAGGTAAGTGAGGGATGGGGGGAAAGGCTGCATGGAGACATAGGGAAACAGACGCTAGGGGACAGTGAGACACTTGTGGACACATAGGGACACTTGGTGACACTGAGACACTAGGGGGCAGATGGAGACCTGGGGCCACTGAGACACTAGGGTAAACTGTGAGACATGGGGACCGTGAGAGACTTGGGGACACTGAGACTTTGGGACAATGGGAGACATAGGGACACTGGGGAACATGGGGACCCTGAGACCCTAGGGACACAGTAGCCCCATGTCTCCCAGTGGCCCCTAGTCTCTCAGTGTCCCCATGTCTCCCAGTCAATGTCCCTAGTGTCTCAGTGTCCCCATGTCTCCCAGTGCTCCTTGGTGTCGCTCAGTGTACGCATGTCTCCCAGTGTCCCTAGTCACCTAGTGGCATGGGGACACTGTGAAACATGGGGACACAGACACTAAGGGACACTGGGAGATATGGGGATACAAACACTAGGGGGCACTGGGCGACATGGGGACACTGGGCAACTTTGAGACCTGGGAGACATGGGGCACTCCCAGTTTCCCAGTTTCCCAATGTCTCCCAGCCAGTGTTCTGAGTATCTCAGTATCCCCATGTCTCCCAGTGTCCCTGGTGTCTCAGAGTCCGTAGTGTGCCAGTGTCCCTAGTGTCTGTGTTTCCTAGTCTCCCAGTGTCCCCATGTCTCCCAGTGTCCCCTAGTATAAAAGAAAAATCTCAGGCACTCACTGTGATAGATTTAAGCAGGTTTATTGGACACCGCAATGTTTCGACCTGTATCCAGGTCTTTATCAAGTCTTCAGTGTCCCCTATGTATCACAGTGCCCCTTATGTATCAGAGTGTCTCAGTGTCCCTGGTGTCTCTCAGTGTCCTTAGTGTCTCAGTGTTCTTAGTGTCATAGTGCCCTTAGTCTTCCAGAGTCCCCTAGTCTCGAAGTGTCCCTATGTTTCACAGTGCCCCCAAGTGTCTCAGTGTCCCCTAGTATAAAAGAAAAAAATCTCAGGCACTCACTGTGATACATTTAAGCAGGTTTATTGGATATCGCAACATTTTTACCTGTACCCAGGTCTTTATCAAGTCTCCAGGGTCCCCTATATATCACAGTTTCCCCTATGTATCACAGTGTCTCAGTGCCCCATGTCTCCCAGTGTCCCCTCATGTCTCAAAGTCACCCAGTGTCCCCATGTCTCCCAGTGTCCACAAGTGTCTCAGTGTCCCCAGGTCCCCCAGTTTACCCTAGTATCTCAATGTCCCCATGTCTCCCAGTGTCCCAATTTCTCTCAATGTCCCCTAGTGTCCTAGTGACATGGGGACACTGGGAGACATGGGGACACAAACACTACGGGACTGGAAGACATGGGGACACAGACATGCCCCCTTTTTGGATATGTTCGTCCCTTTCAGCAGTTCTGATTATGTGATTTGCATCAGTGGCCCACCCTTTTACCCCATCCATAGACTTCCTGCTTTACTGGACACTGCTGTTAAGGGGTATGGATTTACTTGAAAGATGAAAGCGTGAGATTACCATAGGGTATGTGTTTTCTCATAGCTGCATCCTATGAGTTTCCCTCCAGCACTATCTCTATCAGATACATGACGCTTGGGAGGTAGGGCTGTTTTAGTGTTTTTGGTCAATAAGGTTTTGTACTTAGGCCCATCATAATTGTCAGCACCAGGCCCAGTGGGCTCTTAATCTGGCCCTGGTTACCCTCGTCACGGGTTCTTGGAGGGGCCTGCTGGCCAGCCTCTTGCCTCAGGACTATGGGCCCTGCAATATACCTTTGCCCAATGCATTTAAAAGGCTCTGTTCATGTGAGTTAGGTACTTTTGAACTCCAGTCAGAGAGACCGACCGTTAGCCCTGATTCCCTGGAACTGTTTTGGGCATAGGACCATGTGCACGGTCTGTCAAAATTATGACTTCCATGGAAATCCTGAACCCCTGAACCGATCTGGGTGATTTTTTGATATGTTGGTCGCCCAGAGTTTAGGGCTGTCAGGGGATGTAACCTTTGTGGGTTTCCATGGGTTTTGGGGGTACTTTTAGGGTGTTGTTAAAAGTTGTGTTTTTTTGTGCCTGGAGATAATCGAGTTAGTTCAGTTCCTGACTTAGTAATCTCCCAGGCATAGGGGAGGGATTGTCTTGTTTTGTATGGGAGTGTCCTGGACCTGAGAGCCAATGCAATTGTATTTATGTTTTTATGTTTTGTAGTCTACTCTCTGGTCCAGGAGGGAGTGCCCCTTGCATGGGGACTGTCATAAAAGGCCAGTTGTGGCTGCTATTAAACAGAACAGTTTACCCATTCAAGTATTGGCTCATGTTTGGGGGATTGGAGAGCTATATTCACTCTGGGGATTGCTATAATCACTATACTCCCTTGGACACAATGATTGCTCTTGTAAGAGCAGCGTGCTTCGCTTTCTTGACTAGGTCTGCCCACTGGAAGCTGGATCCTGGCCTTGGGTCCAGGGTGCGTGGAGGACAGCGAGACCCCAACCAAGCTGCGGCGGTTTGTGGGGTATACAGTGGTTATGGTGTTCCAGTGCAGTGCTTATGGTGCTCACAAATGCTAGAAAGCAGCGACTGATGGAGGTACCCGGTCGGGGTGCCAGGCTGTCCGTCACACCCTCCTCTCTTCGGCCGCGAATGGCCAGACATCAACACATAAAGTTATTCAATATTATTTTTAAAAACTAAAACAAATCGAGACACAGCAGATATGAGATCTTTTTATTTGTTTTATTGTAATTTGTTATAATGCATAATTGACATAATGTTCATAACACAAAAAAAATCATCTAAATATGAAAGTAACACTGGAAATATATATTCATTGTATTCCCCATTTAAATATATATATATTTTTTTTTTATTAAGTTAATTTGTAATTTTTGCAATGTTATTGTCATCATTGTTACTGAACAAATCTTTAAAATAATAAAAAACATTTGAAAAGAAAGTCATGTTTCTGTGTTTGCAGATGGCATAAAACTCTTTAAAGTAATACAATGTGAACAGGTTATTACTTTGCTGCAGAGGGATTTAGATAGATTGGGGGATTGGGCACTCAAATGGCAGATGAAATATGTGTAGATAAATGCAAAATTAGGCAATTCGAAGTAAAGAATACTCCAGCAACTTACACCGTGAACAGTAGTGAACTTAGTATAACAACACATGAAAAGGAATTTAGAATTGTTATAGACAACAAACTAGGCGATAATGCTCAATGTCAATCAGCAGTTGCTAAGGCCAGTAAGGTATTGTCATATATAATGAGGAGCATTAATTCTTGGACTGAATAGGACAACACCTTGAATATGCTGTGCAATGTGGGGCACCTGTTCTGAAGAAGGATATTATGCCAGTAAAAAAAGGTGCAGAGGGTGGCTACAAAATTAATAAAAAGGAATGGAACATTTTAGTTATGAAGAAAGGTTAACAATTATAGAAAAATGGTGCCTCAGAGGAGATATAACATTATACAAATAAATTTGAGACCAATACAAACCATTGTGTGTAAATAAATTCACAAACAGGACTATACATAGGACACTAGGTCGCGCGTTTAGACTGGAAAAAAGGAGATTTAGTATAAGGCAAAGTAAAGTTTTTTTTTATCGTAAGAACAATAATGAGGTGAAATTCTCGACCGAAGAAGTGGTTTTATCAGAGTCTCCACAGATGTGTAATCAGCAACTGGATGAATACTTGCAAAAACATAATATTCAGGGATTTAATTTTTATTAGAGAGGTAAGAGCTTCTAACCGCCATTCAAAATGCCCTAGAGTACTGGATAATTCCCCCCTACCCCCACCACTGTTCAGTTTGGTGCCATCCAGACATGAGTGAGTACCCCTGTCAGTACCAATAGGTTTGTTTAGAGAAGAATAGTGAAGGCATTTCTGGATTCCTTGAGAAACATACATTATTCAATGCAGATATACACAGTGCAAACATGTTGATATGCAGCGACCCCCTTTTCTTCTTCCTTTGTCTTTTTCTGAATTCTCTTCCTGCTTCTTGTCCACACACTTATCTTGCTTTCAAGTAATCTGCTTATGCTTGCCATACTATTGTCAAAATATACTGCATACTGAATAAATGCAAAAGTAATATTTTTATTGAACAAGGTTTTCATTTGTATTTTTTTTAAATAGATTTACTAGTAGACTTGTTTAAAATTTTCCCATTGTTATATTGTTAATGCAATTTTCTGCACATGAAGTTCTTACTGTATTCTGTCTATTAGCATTTTCAGTACGTGATTATTAACTTTTGGGGACATATAAACTATTGGAGAAACTATTCAATATTAAAGCAACACATTTCCTCCCCCCCCCCCCTTTTTCCCTCCGCCCACCTCTTTCCCCAGCATTGCGTTCTATCCACTAAATGATTTTCCTTATACTATTCCATCTAGGGGCCTGACATCACAATCCATCCCAAGCAATATTTGCCATTTTTTCAGTAAGCATTTCCCATCCACCCAGTTTCTGCTTGCTTTAAAACATGCCTTTCCAGGTGTTTGGCACCTTCCCCATTTATCTAATCAATCACATCAAATATTAGCAATATATGCAAATGCCCTAAGCATACTTATATATTACCTTCATAGCTCCCCTGCTACTTCTTGTCTCACGTGCCCTTCATAACCTTTAGATTGTAAGCTCACGAGCCATTTAGCTTAGTACCCCTTAAATAAGATAAAAACTCACCTTTATTCCAGCGCTGCCCCCGATCCGCCTCCTTGGCTAGGAGCATCAGAATTGACAATCTCAATTAATGATCTTTTACTAAATACGAATTTACTAATAATGATCTCAGCCAAGGAGGTGGGTGGAGAGGAGGGGAGGATCCAAACGTGTCTTCCTGACACTATAGTGCGGAAATGCTGCATTAGGTCTCCAACCCCCTTGCATAGCAGAGCATGGAGATGCTAAATGGCAGTATATTTACATGAAAATGCCTGGAGGGACTGCCTATACTCACCAGAACAACTACATTAGGCTGTAGTTGTTCTGGTGACTATAGTGCCCCTTTAATTTGGAAATATCCATAACACTGTTTCTAATCTTTCAGGAACTGTACCAGAGGATTGGAGAAAAGCAGATATGGTGTCTATATTTAAAAAGGGTTCAAAAGCTCAACCATGAAGCTATATCCCTGTGAACTTAACATCTGTGGTTGGGAAATTAATTGAAGGGTTGAAATAATATTCAGGAATTCCTTTTGAACAATAGCATTAGTAGAAATCAACATGATCTATAAAAGACAGGTCATGCCAAACTAACCTAATTATGTTCTATGAAAAAGTTAGTAGGAATAAAGACCGCGATGTTCCAGTGGACGTGATCTACTTGGATTTTGATAAGGCATTTGATACAGTTCACACAAAATCTTACTATGAAAGCTGAAATCAGTTGGTTTAGATGGCAAATCTTGTTTCTAGGATAGAACACTGGCTTAATTATAGTGCAGAGAGTAGTTGTAAATGTAAAATTTTTAAATGGGTCAAAAGTGGTAAATTGAGTGCCTTGGGGGACTGTCCTGTCTAATCTGTTTATAAATTACCTTGTAGTGGACATAATACATGGACATGATTTAACTTATCTTCAAAGGGATTTGGATCATTTGGGGGGCCGGGCAGGCAAGTGGCAGATGAGATTCAACACAGATAATAAGTAACCCAAAAGCAACTTTTACTTAAACAGGGCTGAAGAAGAGATACATTACAATTAAAAGGGACTTGGGAGCAAAAAAAGCAAGTGTGCAATGCCAGTCTGCCTTTGCAAAGGCTAACAAGGTACAAAAGGGATATTTTTTCACCTGATTAAAATATACTTTTGACTCTTTATAAAATCAATTGTAAGACCCCATCTGAGAGCTGAGTGATTTTGCACCACCACTAGGAGGAAAATATTAATAAAAAGAGGAATCTCAATTTTCTCTTGCTCTCTTTGATTGCATGGCGTAGAGAAAAAAAGGGAAGAACATCTACAGTCATGTCTTTTGTATGTGCTTTCTGTCAGAGTTATTCACAAGGGAGAATTCAAGGTCCAAAGTAGTTGAGCTGAAAGCATTGCTGACTATTTTGGTCTTAAATTGGAAATCATTTTTGAATTAACTTTAAATTCTCACTTTAGTGAATAACTCTGAATGTCTCTCCGAATGCATCCTTATCAAGTACAGAACTTGTCTTTGCTAATCTCTTACTATCCATATTAAAATAAAAGGCAACTTTGAACAGAAATTACATAGGGACTTTTATCAAATAACTGATAATCAACACAAAAATCTAAATTTATTACAACAGTATAAAATTAAAACAAAAAATACTTGAAACTAGAAAAAACTCCTCAGAGAACGAGCTCACGCTGAGAAAAGCTGGGAAATTTGCCCTGCCAGTGGAAAAAATAAATATTGCCTTGACAAAGTCCTCTTTAAGGCCAAAACGTAGTGGGGTCATTTAATGGCTGAATAAAGCACTTTCTCACAATATTTTGGGTGGAGGATTTTCATGATTTTTACAGTAAAAATGTCGTTAAATTCTGACCAAATATCATATTCAAGTTAATCTTGATTTATTTCTTTGAATTATTTTACCACGTTAAAAAAAACATTTACGGTAATAAAGATGTGTGTACCTTTCTGCTTATGATTATTTGTGAACAATCCACTTTGATGCTATGGAATTAATTATGGTATTTGCTAAACACAATCTAGTTAATTTAAAGGGACACTTTAGTCACCAAAAATACTTTAGCTTAATGAAACAGTTTTGGTGTATAGATCATGCTTCTGCAGTCTCACTGCTCAATTCTCTGCAATTTAGGAGTTAAATCACTTTGTTTATTAACCCAAGTCACACCTCCCTGCATGTGATCTGCACAGCCTTCCTAATCACTTCCTGTAAGAGTCATCTAATGTTTATACGTCCTTTATACTTTGTTTAGAATTTCTTTTCTCCTGCACTGTTAAAAGTTTCCCAGACCCTACATGAACCTCCTGTGTGAGATTAAAGTTCAATTTACAGTTTTAGAGTTGGAGATACAAAATAATTAGTTGCATCTGATTGAAAAGGAAACCATTTTGTTTCCATACAGGCTGTGTCAATCAGAGCCAGGGGAGGTGTGGCAAGGGCTGCATAAAACCGAAACAAAGTGATTTAACTCCCAAATGGCAGAGAATGAGCAGTGAATATATATATATATATATATATATATACACATATACATACACATATACATACACACACACACTAAAACTGCTTCATTAAGCTAAAGTTGTTTAGGTGACTATAGTGTTCCTTTAAACTAAGCAATCCATGACAAAAAAGCTGTTAAAATGTAACACTGATTTGTTGCTTCTGTAGAGCCACAGAGAAGGGACTGATGTATGCTGGTTTGGCATTGACATTGGCTTTAAATGGTTCCAACAATCGACACATAGTTAACTTGAATAATATGAAAATGTGTCATACTTTTTACTTTGTACCACATATTCTCTACTTTATGTGAGCAGTGTCGATTGAACAACCTAATACAAGTAAAATATTGGGCTGAGGTTTCTTATCAAAGTAAGGGTTTAACTGGATTCCTCCATATCCACTACATGGCACTGTAATGGTTATGGTGCCAGGACAGCCCTGGCGTCTCCCCATTGTAAGTAGCCAAACCATTTTTCCATTTTGATCAGTTTGACTTCTTACCTTGGGTTTTTTAGACACCTTCCATATCTTAGGCTAAGAAAAAACGATTACGTCTCCTGAGCTTCATTGTTAGCTGATTATCTGAGAGCATCAGCTAATCGCTCTCAGCCAATAAGCGAAGCTCTGTACTGTCAAACTTAGCTGAAATCGGCTCTGTTGGTGGTGGTGGAGTGGATTATGGGGCCTTAAGTGTTTCTTTAAAAAATGTAACTGTCTACATTCTATTTTTGAATTCAGCTTTCTATAAAACAAGCTGACACAAACATACAGAACAGAAATTACATGTCAAACTTTAATAAATGCTATTATTGGACACTGAATTGTAATTTCAGTATAAAAAGAAGTCATTCTTTCATTCATGATGGTTTTTGTTTCTTATTCTTCATCAGAAGAAGTTTTCCTGTAATAGAAAATAATGATTTTTAATTCTGTACTTATTATATCAATAGAACTAAGAGTGGAAGAAAACCCTTTTGCTCCAAAGAAATATGAGATTTGTAAACAAACTTGACTTTAAAGGAACACTATAGCGTTAGGAATACAAAAATGTATTTCTATAGTGTCCGTCTGCTTTTTTCCTCTAGGTCTCCCTCCCATGTCTAATGTGTAAAAATCCTTTTATCATTTACCCATTTCTGGTGCTGGATCGATCTCCTCCTCCAGTGATGTCACACTGCGCACACATTAGACCAGGGGTCCTCAAACTTTTTAAACAGGGGGCCAGTTCACGGCCCCTCAGACACTGTTGGTGGCCGGACTATAAAAAAATATTAACTTATTCCTATGCACACTGCACACACACGCATAAGGACATAAATACACACACACATACTGATATACATACATACATACATACATACATAAACAGACAGACACACTCATACAGACATATATACTGACCTACATACATACACAATACACACACAGACATACATACACAATACACACACACATTGACATACATACACATTGACATCCATACACACACACACTGACATACATATATATTGACATACATACACACACATACATACATATGCACACACATACATAGCTAATTTTGCTTACCTTTTTTTGCAGGAGGGTGGCTGTGGCTGATGGGAGTCGACGTAGCTCCCGCGGCCTGGCTCTCTTCCCTCCCGTGCGGAGGGAGCTGGGAGGAAGTGAATACCAGCCGTCACTTCCTCCCAGCACTACTTTGCGGCTGCGATTTTTTTTAAAGGGACCCAGTCGTGCTATTGCACGGCCGCAGCGCTGACCGGGCCTCTGAAGAAATAGGGCCCATCGGGTGGCCCTGAGTGCTTGGGCTGGGTTCTGGACCCTGGCGGGCCATAGTTTGAGGACCCCTGCATTAGACCTTCCACATAGGAAGGCATTGAATCAGGGATTTTCTACTGGGATTTTAGCACTGGACATCCTCATGCAAATTTAAACTCCATGAAAGTCAGGAGGTGCCTCTACTGGCTGTCTGGAAGAGGGCGTCTTAACTGTGCAATGTAAATGTTGCAGTTTTTCTTAAAGTGCAATGGTTTACATTGCAGGGCCAAGGGGACAGGGGCCCTGCACGCAGACCACTGCAATGAGGTGAAGTGGTCTGGGTGCCTATTGTGTCCCTTTAAAGTTTTAGAGGTTGTTCCTTAAACAATAAATTGTCAGGATGGAATTCAGCAGGGATTTTGTTTTTAAATTGAAGTTTATAAATAGAGTCATAAAAGATTGTCCATCTCAGATGAGATACATCTCATCAATATGTCACAAAAACATAAAAGTTTTGTGTATACCGGTTAACGATGTCAATTTTTTTTTTTTTTTTTTTTTAAAGTAAACTGTCAAATGAGTGTTCTCAGAAGCACAGACTAAGGAAAAAAAAAAAATAAAAAAATTAATTCCACCACTAATTTGCTTTCTGAGAAGGAGGTTAAAGATATATAATAACGTAGTAGGTAGATAGATGTTCCAGCTTAAGTAAAGCAATTACATAGAGCTGGATTGCTGGATGCTTTGTATTGACTCTTATTGGAGGCAAAGAGATGGATGACAAAAAGTCAGCTAGAATCCCAATCCTAGCACCAAGATCAGCCTATACCCTCCCGGGGCAGAACATCTTAACGCTTTGGTAAAATATTCTGGGTATAATAGCCCAAGTGAAGGCAGATCTGACATCCAGTTGGGGACTTAAGGTGGGTCTAGTAACTTCAAGGTTCGGCCTCTCGGGAAGTCCCAAAATATGGCCCCAGTGTACTTCGGCCCAAAAATGAGCTGTGCCCAGCATAAAAATGTGCATTCGCTCCAATTTGCAGTTTAGTAAGTAACCCAATGTAAATGCAGGCTACAAAATTGATCAAAGGAAGGGAGTATTTTAGTTATGAAGAAAGGTAACTAATTTAAATGTCTTTAGTTTGGAAAAACGGTGCTTCAGAGGGGATATGATAACAGTATACAAATATATTCAGGGCCAATACAAACCATTGTCTGGAAATCTGTTGATAAAGAGGACTATACATAGGACAAGAGGTCACGCATTTAGACACTGAGATTTAGTCTAAGGTAAAGAAAGTTGTTGTTTTTTACAGTAATAACAATAAGCATGTGGAATTCACTGCCTGAAGGGTTGGTTGTATCAGTCTATACAGATTTTTAAACAGCAATTGGATATATATTTGCAAAAACAGAATATGCAGGGACTTAATTTTCAATTAGTGGGGTATTAGCTTCTTGATCCAAGGAGATATGTGACTGCCAATCTCGGGTCAAGAATATTTTTTTCCCCTAGTTTGTTGCAAAATTAGATGTGCATCTGACTGGGTTTTTTGCCTTCTTTTGGATCAACAGCAAAAACAAATGTGAGAAAGGCCGAACTTTATAGAAGCATTTCTCTTTTCAGCTATGTAACAATGCAGATTATATACACTAAGCGATTAACTGGGACTTCTATTGTATTAAGCAGGAGACAAGCAAATACATTCACTCGGTATGTGTAAAATACAAAGGACTAAGAAAACAGTCTCTTTTAATACATCATTATCAACATGTCAGAACTATCAGGGTAACAAAGTATTGGATTAACTCACCCATCCAATGTCTTTTTTTGAGCTATGGGCCCTTATTCCTGTCTGCCGAAATCCTTCTCCATAAGGGTATGAATCATGGTTACTTTGAAGTTTTGAAGATAGTATGATAAATGAAGGTGCTTTTCTATCGATCTGGATCCCTCTCCTTCTGAAATATGCCTGCAAGGCACTTAAAAACTGTAGAAATAAATACATATGTTTTACCACACAACTGTGTAAATAATCATATTTCATGTTAATTCATATATCAGTTGTAATCTTCCTGGTGAGCGCAAGCCCATTCTGTAGCATACCCCCACCGAATCAGCAAGAGATTAAAAATACAACTTCTTCAGCCTGTCAGTTTGAACTGCCTAGCGCCATTTTATTATCGGTCAGTAACTTTGTTACATATCCTCACTGGAAAATTGTGAAGCACTACATAATTTGTTGGCCTACACTACCTACAAGCACACTACTGCACACAAATACACTTCTACATTCACAAACACTCTGTACAAAAACAACATAAAAAAAGAAAAAAAAATATATCACAGCACACACAAAAACTACATTACATTTGTAACTAGAGGATTTATAGTCCCATGCCAAACTTATTTCACCAAATGTCTGTCACGTTTTCCTTCAGCTTTCAATAGGGTTTCAATACCTTGTGTTATTTCAAATTAAAAAATGGTCTGATGCAATAGTCCAATCAAATTAGCTCATTAATTTCAAAATTCTATTAAGCTTTATAATCACTAATGAGGCTGCTTTGATTCACACTGTAGGCAGCAATCACAAACAAGATTTCTTCTATGGGCACTTAACTAATGGAACATTGTCGGGAGTCCTCTTGGGAGCTTTGCCATGTCCTTTTGTGGA
This sequence comes from Pelobates fuscus, assembly GCF_036172605.1. Taxonomy (NCBI): domain Eukaryota; kingdom Metazoa; phylum Chordata; class Amphibia; order Anura; family Pelobatidae; genus Pelobates; species Pelobates fuscus. The sequence continues at coordinate 252,061,678 of NC_086322.1, forward strand.
GATGGAATAGGTCACCTGCATCCCTTTGTCCCAGTATATTAAAGACCGATAAAGTCAATAACTTAAGAGGGTGATTTGATATAGGAAGCTTTTAAAGTCCTATAAGTGTGAATCATCATAATATTTGAACAACCTTGTGTTCTTCGATAACAATGAACCAACATGGTATGTTATTGGCATTTATATTAGTTTATTACATATGTTATATATGTATATTTATAGATTTATGGGCAAGTTATATTTAAAGGAACACTATAGTCACCTAAATTACTTTAGCTAAATAAAGCAGTTTTAATGTATAGATCATTCCCCTGCAATTTCACTGCTCAATTCACTGTCATTTAGGAGTTAAATCACTTTGTTTCTGTTTATGCAGCCCTAGCCACACCTCCCCTGGCTATGATTGACAGAGCCTGCATTAAAAAAATAAACTGGTTTTGTGATGTAATTCCAGTAAAATACAAGTTTAGCAGGCTAAGATTGCCACAAGGCATATGTATGTATATGTGTTTGTAGTATCAGTTGGTTAATTACACGTAGCTAAGATACTGTCATCACTGTACTGACCAGGTGCAGGAATGTAAGAACTGGAATTACGCGTCCCTCTCCTTTGTATCAGATGAGCCACGTGGTTAGACCGGATGGATGAGTTTAGACTCTATTCATTAAATAGGTTAAGGGTATGTGTGGGTGTAGTTAATTGTGGGAGGAGCTACAGTGCTATATAAGGAATGTACTCTATGTATTCAGTACTCAGACTTTGCTGTATTTTGGTGACGCTAGTCCCTCTGAGTCCCGATCGGTGATCCAATAAAGAATCTCTTCCTTCCTGAAGAAACCTGTGTCCATCTCTCTGTGCTTGGCTTCCGTCAGTTTCTCCGGTATCATTTGGTGCATTGGCCGGGAAGCTCATCGTTCAACGGTAGCTGAGAGGCAGAGGCGTGAGACGGTCTATCTTTGCCCACGTTCTCTACGGCTGCACCCCTGAACTTCTGCGTGGACCTCCCTTCGTCTCGGCGCCACTGGTCTGTTGTCCAGGAGATCATCGGCCTCTACGTGAGAAGTGCTGGGGTGTCCCCGTCGATGAGTGTGAACTCAGGTTCAGGAACGAGGAGGTAAGATAACTGCTGTTTTAGACGGCAGGACCCACTAGGGGTATACCGATTGTGCGGTAGGCCCAAAGGGGTTTTGAATCTGTGTATCTGCCCCCTCTGTCGGAGGGAAGGAGCGAAGGCGCACCGCTCGATCGAACGCTCTTTAGTCAGACCGTTTGATTTGGTTAGTCAGGCGGGGTCCTGGTGTAAGATAGCCCTAGCCGGACACCGGTGTCTTGTCTAGACTAGCGTTCTAGGGTGTATATTACGTTCGCTAGGTCGGAGGGACCGGGAGACTAAGCGGCGCCTGTGTAAATTCGGTTCGCTAGTTCTCATCCTATCTGGGCTAAGTGGGAAGGCGTGTAAATTTGGAACCCACTAGACTTTTGATAGTACGACTAAGAGGCGCCTGTGTAAATTCGGATCTCTAGCTCGTTGTATAGTGCGACTAAGAGGCGCCTGTGTAAATTCGGATCTCTAGCTCGCTATGTATATGTGGTGATTGGGCAGTGTGGCTAACCAAAACGGGTGTATATAGTTTTAGGTAGTCCATTCAAGGTACTGGCCAATAGTTTAGTTGGGAATTGTAAATGTGTTAACGATTGTTTTAGTAAAGTGTATATCTTGTTAGATAGCGCGAGCTCAGCCGTCTAGCGAGAGTGTTAATAGTGTGTTGCTGTATTATAGTGCACGGTACCATAACCCTGTATATTTACTGACATTGTATAATAAGTACTAATCATTGTCGTCCATTGCATGTTTTAACACCATAACCACTAATAATTGTATTGTGACCTTAACTTGTGCTTTGACCTATGCTAACCGTACTGTAACCGCTATTTGTAAAAGACGATGTTACTGGGGTGTGTTATAGACGGGTAATTCGTATATAGAGAATTATAGCGTGGGTGACTGTATAGTTACGCCAAAGGGCATAATATTGATTATATAGTGACTGGTGTAACAGCTGTGTGTGTACGGGAATTCCCTGAGTGTTTATTGTTATTGTGTACGTTTCACTTGGTAACCGTACCACGTGGTGCTGTTGCCAGAGGAAACGGGTGTGACTGTTGAATAGTACGCGTGTATAGTATTCGTTGTCGACGACGTTCCATTGTTAAATATGGGCGCGTCGCAGTCAACGATTCCGGATCCCTTAGGATGTATGGTTAAGAATTTTAAAAAGGGATTCAAAGTTTGTGATTTTGGGGTTAAGATGTCCCCTGTACGTTTGGTCACTTTGTGCACTAGGGAGTGGCCTACTTTGGTTGCGGCATGGCCGCCACGTGGCAGTTTGGATCCAACTCTGGTACAGCGCTTACACGTGGCTGTATCAGGTAGGCCTGAACTTTACGGCCAGTTTCCTTATATTGATTGTTGGAGACAGGCCGTAAATGACTCGCCAAAATGGCTCTGGACATGCCACGAGGAACAGTGTCGCCTCATGGTAGCTAGGACTTGTTCGTCCACTAGGGCTGGTGTTAGGCCCATTTTGGACACGCCCCCTGAGTCCGAGATCCCTTTGCCGCCCCCTTACTTTCCGGTAAGAGGAAGTGACGCAAATACAGGAAGTCCTGTAACCCTTCCCTCATTACCCTCATCCACTTCCGCTTCCTCCTCCAGTACAGGATCCACCCCCCCTCGTACTAAATCTCCCCTTCCGGAACCAGAACCCACCCCCATTAGAAACGAATATCCTGATTTGGCGCCACTTCAGACTTCCGGTCAAGCTTCATCTAGCTCGGCCCGAAGTGTTCTATTCACTACCTTTTCCCAAAACCAACCTCCCACATCCCCATACCCTATATCTCCCCGACCGGAACCCATGACTGACGCTTCCCTACGTAGCCCCATCCAAACCCGACAGTTGACTGGTGCCCAACAATTAAAGCACTATCAGATGCCTCTTCGCTTAAATCCCGGGTCAGCTTATATCGATGCCGCAGGTCAAATGGCACACGCTGACCCTGTCTTCGTATATGTCCCTTTCACCACTACCGACCTTTTAAACTGGAAGACCCATAATTCCTCGTATACTGAGAAACCACAAGCCATGACTGATCTGTTCACCTCAATAGTACAGACACATAATCCGACATGGGCTGATTGCCAGCAGTTATTAATGACTTTATTTAACAATGAGGAAAGGACAAGAATAAATCAAGCAGCCATTAAAGCATTAGAGGATAGAGCCCGTGCTTTGAACCAAGCTAATCCAGCAGCATGGGCCGCAACACATTATCCCAACACTGATCCCGATTGGAACGTAAATGGTGCTGATATGGTTCAACTCAGAGCCTATAGAGACGCTATAATTGCTGGCATGAAAGCCGGAGGAAAGAAAGCCATTAACATGTCGAAGACAGTTGAGGTGATCCAGAAAAGCGATGAAGCGCCCAGTGTCTTTTATGACCGATTATTGGAGGCGTACCGCTTGTACACCCCCTTTAATCCGGAAGACGCAGACAATTCCCGAATGGTTAACTCCGCCTTTGTCAGCCAAGCTTACGGAGATATTAAGCGCAAGCTACAAAAGTTAGAAGGGTTTGCAGGTATGTCAATCTCCCAACTAATGGAGGTAGCTAATAAGGTCTATATGAATAGGGAAACAGAAAGCAAGAAAGAGGAGGAGCGCAAGATGCGTAAAAAGGCTGATATGCTAGCGGTAGCGATCGCAGGCGTAGATAAACGGGGCCCAGATAGAGGCAATAATAGATGGAGTAGGGAGCCTTTGAGTAGGGATCAGTGTGCGTATTGCAAGGAAGAAGGGCATTGGAGGAACGAATGTCCGCAAAGAGAGCAGTACGAGAGAGACCAACCCAGGGCAGGCTACGGAAACTTTAGAGGCAGAGCGAGAGGTAGAGGAGGTCCCGGAGGGAGTAATGGTTATAGAGGGAGTAATGGGAACAGAGGAAGTGTTAGGGAAGACAGGTATATTCCAGCAGCGCAAAGGTCTCGCGATAGAGAAGGTAGGGACTTTGTAGGATTGGCTGACACGGTCATGGAGGACTATTGATACCGACCGGGCTCCATCCCCCTTGGTCGAGCGGAGCCTATGGTCGATGTATCAATAGGGGGGAAAAGGAGTGCGTTCATGATCGACACTGGTGCTGAACATTCAGTGGTGACTAATCTAGTTGCTCCTCCATCTGGAAGGACTATTACTGTGATAGGAGCAACTGGAAGAAGTGCTGAAAGACCGGTTCTTAAAAGTCGACTCTGTACATTGGGAGGCCACGTAGTAAAACACCAATTCCTTTATATGCCTGAATGTCCAGTCCAATTGCTGGGACGTGATATGCTATCCAAATTACAAGCGCAGATTACGTTCCTACCAGATGGAACAACATCTTTAAAGTTTAATGGACCTTCAGGTATTATGACTTTATCCGTACCAAAGGAAGAAGAGTGGCGACTTTATACAGTGTTGACTAGCCAAAACCCTAGGAGTGATGAGACATTGTTTAACATACCAGGAGTTTGGGCAGAGAACAACCCACCAGGACTGGCCCGCAATATTCCACCAATAAAAATTGAACTGAAACATGGGGTTTATCCAGTGAGCCTAAGACAATATCACATTCCGCAGAAGGCTAAGAAGAACATCCAATCCTATCTGGATAAGTTCATACGGTATGGTATCCTAAAATTCTGTACTTCCCCCTGGAACACCCCATTGCTGCCTGTTCAAAAGCCCGGCACAGATGAGTATCGACCTGTGCAGGACTTAAGAGCAGTCAATGATGCGGTTGTTAGCATACATCCAGTTGTACCCAATCCATATAACCTGCTTGCTTTAATTCCGGGCGGGGCTACTTACTTCACAGTCTTAGATCTCAAAGATGCCTTCTTTTGCCTCCGAATTGCCGCAGAAAGTCAATGTATTTTCGCTTTCCAATGGGAGAACGCTGTAACGGGCTCAAAACGCCAAATGACTTGGACAAGACTGCCCCAAGGGTTTAAAAATTCACCTACCCTATTTGGTTCAGCCCTAAGTCAAGATCTATTGGATTTCGAGTCCATCCCAGGAGAGTGTGTATTGTTACAATATGTAGATGACTTGTTGATAGCAGCAGTTACAAAAGAAATCTGTCAGCAAGCAACGCACGATCTACTACACATTCTCTGGAAGGCAGGATACAAGGTGTCTAGAAAGAAGGCTCAGTTGTGTTTGCCAACTGTCAAGTATCTAGGATTCCATATCTCTGAAGGTCAAAGAATTATGGGGCCAGAGAGAAAAGAAGCTGTCTGCCAAATACCAATACCCAAGAATAGAAGACAAGTGCGAGAATTCTTGGGGGCAGCAGGCTTCTGTAGGATATGGATTCCCAGTTATGCGATACTAGCAAAACCTCTGTACGCAGCTATCAAAGGTACAGAGCACGACCCCTTCCTATGGACCCAAGAACAGCAAACGGCATTTGAAGATGTGAAGAAGGCTTTGATGAGTGCCCCAGCATTAGGTCTACCTGATCACACACGACCATTCTACCTGTATGTACACGAGCAAAGAAGAATGGCTGTGGGAGTATTGACACAGTACTTGGGATCATGGCAAAGACCTGTTGCCTACATGTCTAAACAATTGGATGCAGTGGCCAGCGGACTTCCACCTTGTCTAAGAGCCGTAGCTGCAGCCGCCCTGCTAGTAGCTGAAGCCGATAAACTCACTCTGGGTCAAGAACTTTATGTACGAGTCCCACATGCAGTACAGACGTTGTTGGATTACAAAGGAAATCATTGGTTTAGTAATAGCCGTATGACCAAGTATCAAGCAATGTTGTGTGAAAACCCAAGAGTGCATTTAGAGACTGTAAACACCTTAAATCCAGCTACCCTTTTGCCACAACCTACTGAAAGTCAACATGATTGTTTGGAAGTAATGGATGAAGTATTCTCAAGTAGACCAGATCTTCGTGATTTTCCCATCCAGAACCCCGATGTTCAATATTACACCGACGGCAGTAGTTATGTGAAAGAAGGGATCCGCTATGCAGGATATGCAGTGACAACAATAGACAAGGTGATAGAAGCTCGGCCACTGGCGAAAGGAACATCAGCACAAAAGGCAGAATTAATAGCACTAACACGAGCGTTACAATTGGCTGAAGGTTTAAGAGTAAATATCTATACGGACTCTAAGTATGCGTTTTTAACCACTCATGCCCACGGAGCTTTGTATAAAGAAAGAGGACTACTGAATTCAGAAGGCAAAGAAATCAAGTACGCAGCTGAAATCCTACAACTATTGGAAGCAGTGTGGGAGCCGAAAGAAGTCGGTATCATACATTGTCGAGCGCATCTGAGAGGAGATGGTGATGTAACCAAGGGAAATCGGATGGCAGATAGTGCAGCTAAGCGTGCTGCTGAATCAGGAAGACAGGAGTATGTAGGGCATATAGCTGCTCTTATACCAACTCCACTGTCCCAATGGACTCCAGTTTATACAGCTCAAGAAGAGGAGTGGTTAAAGACTGAACCGGGAAAGTATCTGGAGAACAAGTGGTATCAGCTAGAAGATGGAAGAATAGTTATACCAGCATCGCTAGCGGTAGAAATTGTCCAAAATTATCACAACGGGACACATTCTGGGAGAGACAGTACTGAAGAATCTCTTAGAAAACATTTCTACATACCAAGATTGTCCAACTTGACTCAGGCCATTGTACGCAGATGTGTAACGTGTGCTAAGAATAATGCAAGACAAGGACCAGTAAAGCCACCAGGAGTTCAGTTTATGGGGGGACTCCCCATGTCCGATCTACAAATAGACTTTACAGTGATGCCTAAATCGGGTGGACATCGTTACCTGCTGGTAATTGTGTGCACCTATTCAGGCTGGGTAGAAGCATGTCCTACTCGTACAGAGAAAGCAGGAGAAGTTGTGAGATTCCTGCTACGAGAAATAATACCCCGATATGGACTACCCTGTTCTATAGGATCGGACAATGGTCCAGCTTTTGTTCACCAGTGCCTACAACAACTGACTCATATGCTTGGTATAAAGTGGAGGCTTCATACTGCATATAGACCCCAGAGTTCTGGTAAGGTAGAGAGAATGAATAGAACTATAAAGAACTAGTTGGCTAAAATGTGTCAGGAAACCCAACTTAAGTGGAACGTTCTCTTACCCATAGCTTTATTGCGAATCCGCAGTACCCCTACCAGAAGGATGGGCCTCTCTCCTTTTGAAATCATGTATGGGCGACCACCTCCCGTACTTGGTAACTTAAGGGGGGACTTGAGTCAGTTGGGAGAAGGAATTACCCGGCAGCAGGTTGTAGAGTTGGGTAAGACTATGGAGGAGGTACAGAAATGGGTACAAGATAGATTACCTGTGAATATTTATCCCCCTGTTCATAGTTATCATCCAGGAGACCAAGTGTGGATTAAAGAGTGGAATACTGTACCGTTAGGGCCCAAGTGGAGAGGTCCTTATGTTGTTCTCTTGTCTACCCCTACAGCAATAAAAGTAGCAGAAGTGACTCAGTGGATACATCACTCCAGGGTTAAACCAGCAGCAGTCGATTCTTGGCAAGTTACAGCAGATCCAGAGAATCCCTGCAAGATCCGGTTAAAACGCACTACTCAGTCGGAGTAACGAGGAATTATTGTGGATTACAAATTTTATTGTTACAGGTGTGAGTGAGAAGGCCATAATAAAGCCTGTCCGCTTACCATCACATAGTGTATAAGCCAGGAAAGTCTCGAAGGGACACCTGTGAAGATGAGCAGAACTCCATTCCCTGCAGCCCCTCACATCCTGGAAGCTGAGGCGCCATCGCACGGACGAAGACTGAGGATGACGGCGAAAGATGTGCTTTTGATAGTGTTTATTTATATGTGTTTTTATATTCAGGAAGGTAGAGGTACCGACACTCCTAGCTGTGAGGTATGCATTAAGACTACGAGAACAGGTAACCATATTTCCCAAACCCTAATTTGGCATTCACAATACGAGTGTAAAGGAGATGTATCGAGATGTAGATACTTAAATATAGATTATAGTGTGTGCCATTTAGGAGTAGGAGAACCTAAGTGCTTCAGTCCGGAGTATCAACCTCGTACAATTTGGTTGACTCTCAGGAATGGAGATCCTCAGGGGACCCTAATTAATAAAACGGTGTTAGAATCCGTACATTCTTCGGGTGTTCTGCTATTTGATGCGTGTAAAGCGATATCGAGTGGTAGAAAGCCGTGGAATGTATGTGGGGATCTTAGATGGGAGAGGACGTATGGGTCTAACGATAAATATATTTGTCCCAGTAGCAAAAATAAATATGTAAGTCCTAGATGCCCAAATAGAGATTATAACTTTTGCCCATATTGGTCTTGTGTGGGGTGGGCAACTTGGGGACAGACAGTAGACAAAGACATGATAGTGACTAAGTTGCCGACTAGCCCTTATTGTAAGTCTATGGAATGCAACCCAGTCCATATACTCATTAATAACCCCGACAAGTTCTTAGATAAGTATGGAAATTTATTTGGGTTTCAAATATACGGGACGGGTTTAGATCCTGGGACATTATTGTTTATAGGAATAGAGACTGATACGGTATCCTCCCAGACTCATCAAGTATACCATTCCTTTTACGAAGAGATGAGTATAGATAATAAGATCCCCCATAATGCTAAAAACCTGTTCATTGATCTAGCTGAAAGTATTGCCGGTAGTCTTAATGTTACCAACTGCTATGTGTGTGGAGGTACTAACATGGGAGACCAATGGCCTTGGGAAGCAAAGGAGGTAATGTCCGGTTCTGAGGCAGTTGACCAATTAATATCTTCACAAGCCGATTATCAGATGAGTGTTAGAGGTAAATCTGAGTGGAGATTAAAGACCTCCATCATAGGTTATGTTTGCATAGCAAGGAAAGGAATGATGTATAATACTTCTGTAGGAGAATTAACTTGTCTAGGGCAAAAAGCTTATGATGATGATACAAAGAATACAACTTGGTGGTCGGCTTCAAATGTCTCAGAACCATCTAACCCGTTTGCTAGATATGCCAATTTAAAGGATGTGTGGTTTGATCTATCCATCACATCTACTTGGAGAGCCCCAGCAAATTTGTACTGGATCTGTGGTAAGAAAGCCTATTCGGAGCTGCCACAGGACTGGGAAGGGGCATGTGTGTTGGGTATGCTCAAACCATCCTTCTTCTTGTTACCGATTGAAACAGGTGAGACTTTAGGTGTTAAAGTGTATGATGTGAATCATAGGAAGAAAAGGGGACCCATAGAGATAGGCGCCTGGGAAGATGATGAATGGCCTCCCCAGCGTATCATAGATTATTATGGGCCAGCCACGTGGGCTGAGGATGGTACCTTTGGTTATAGAACCCCTATTTATATGCTCAACCGTATTATAAGATTACAGGCGGTGGTTGAGATTATCACAAATGAGACATCACAAGCGCTCAATCTTCTAGCGAAGCATAACACCAGGATGAGGACAGCAGTCTACCAAAATAGATTAGCCTTGGATTACCTTTTGGCAGTAGAGGGAGGTGTATGTGGGAAGTTTAACCTAAGTAATTGCTGTCTTCAAATAGATGACGAAGGGCAAGCAATAGCTGAGCTTACTAGCCATATGGTTAAACTAGCGCATGTGCCTACTCAGGTATGGAAAGGGTACAATCCAAGTAGTTGGTTTGGTAGCTGGTATGAGTGGTTTGGAGGGCTTAAGGCAGTGGTAGGTGGAGTCCTACTAATTTTAATGTTGTGTCTACTCCTGCCGTGTCTTATACCCTTAGTAGTTAGGTCTGTGCAAAGCCTGATAGGAACTATAGCAGAGAGGAAGGCTGCTGCACAGATAATGGCCATATATAAGTATAAGGCTTTAGATCAGGGAGAAACTATGCAGGAAGATGAGTGTTGAAAAGATTCACATCATAAGAAAAGTCTGGTCTGGTTCATGGTAACCTGAGGTATATGCAAACCAAGGTTAAGTGATGCCTCAAGTAATTGTGAAATATCAGAGGCATCAAAGGGGGGAATGTGATGTAATTCCAGTAAAATACAAGTTTAGCAGGCTAAGATTGCCACAAGGCATATGTATGTATATGTGTTTGTAGTATCAGTTGGTTAATTACACGTAGCTAAGATACTGTCATCACTGTACTGACCAGGTGCAGGAATGTAAGAACTGGAATTACGCGTCCCTCTCCTTTGTATCAGATGAGCCACGTGGTTAGACCGGATGGATGAGTTTAGACTCTATTCATTAAATAGGTTAAGGGTATGTGTGGGTGTAGTTAATTGTGGGAGGAGCTACAGTGCTATATAAGGAATGTACTCTATGTATTCAGTACTCAGACTTTGCTGTATTTTGGTGACGCTAGTCCCTCTGAGTCCCGATCGGTGATCCAATAAAGAATCTCTTCCTTCCTGAAGAAACCTGTGTCCATCTCTCTGTGCTTGGCTTCCGTCAGTTTCTCCGGTATCAGTTTCACTTTCAAACAGATGTAATTTACCTTAAATAATTGTATCTCAATCTCTAAATTGAACTTTAATCACATACAGGAGGCTCTTGCAGGGTCTAGCAAGCTATTAACATAGCAGGGGATAAGAAAATCTTAATTAAACAGAACTTGCAATAAAGAAAGCCTAAATAGGGCTCTCTTTACAGGAAGTGTTTACGGAAGGCTGTGCAAGTCACATGCAGGGAGGTGTGACTAGGGTTCATAAACAAAGGGATTTAACTCCTAAATGGCAGAGGACTGAGCAGTGAGGCTGCAGGGGCATGTTCTATACACTAAAACTGCTTCATTAAGCTAAAGTTGTTCTGGTGACTATAGTGTCCCTTTAAATATAATAGGTTGGCGCTATATAAACACTAAGAATAATACAAATATGATCTCCAAACATGGTCACAAGGTCCTGCTTACATTAGAGCAATGTTTCCCAAACCTTTTAGTACATGTACCATTCCATGGCTGAAAAACCATCCATATCCAGTGACATTTCAAGTTTTTTTTACCATCCTAGGCAAGAAATATTGTTTAATGTAAAATCTGATCAAAAGAGCGCAAAAGATATTCAATATAAGAATGGTGGCACAAATAATATATATATGATAGCTGCTAAACACGAAAAAGATTATTCCCAAAATCTTAAAAACATAAAAGTCAAGTAAAAGTGTCAGCGCTTAACCCCAGGGTTAAAGGGAAACTCCAGTGCCAGGAAAACAATACCCTCTCCCTCCCACCCCCCAATCCCCCGTTACTGAAGGGGTGAAAACCCCTTCAGTCACTTACCTGAGGCAGCGGCGATGTCCCTCGCTGCTGCTTCCTCCTCCGCGCCGCTCCTCCTTCTAATTCCGTCGGCCTGTGGGTGAGCCTGATCCCGCCCACCAGCCGAGGAGACCTAATGCGCATGCAATGCCGCGCATGCGCATTACGTCTCCCCATAGGAAGGCATTGAAAAATGATTTCAATGCTTTCCTATGGGGAAATGAGCGACGCTGGAGGTCCTCACACAGCGTGAGGACGTCCAGCGACACTCTAGCACAGGTTTCCTGTGCTATAATCCAGGAAGTGACCTCTAGTGGCTGTCTAGTAGACAGCCACTAGAGGTGGAGTTAACGCTGCACATAGAAAACTGCAATAATTACACTTGCAGGGTTAGGAGTAGTGGGAGTTGGCACTCAGACCACTCCAATGGGCAGAAGTGGTCTGGGTGCCTTGAGTGTCCCTTTAACCCCTTAAGGACACATTACATGTGTGACATGTCATGATTCCCTTTAATTCCTGAAGTTTGGTCCTTGAGGGGTTAATGTTACTGGCTGCCATTTAACTGCCTATTGTTAGAATGCCCTTCAGGGAGGGAGGTAAGATCCCTGGTAGACCAGCAACAGCGGTCTGAGTTAACCACTTAGTTAACCACTGACACCATAATGGAGATGACAGTGATGTTCTCCCAGAGATCATACCCTGCCTTGCTATAGTCAGTAGACTATTCAGTTGAATGTACATGTGTATTTTGTGGCCATCGCATCCAAAATGACTGAGCGAGTAGAGCAACAAATCTGCATCATATTTTGCATTAAGCTTGAACATTGTTCTGCGGTAACAATTTGGCTGATTCAGAAGGATTTCATTACATTACGTGCACAAATAACAGCACCCAAGTGACTCAGCTCCCCTAAAGTCCAAATTTGGCAGCCTGCAACTTGTGTTTTTTTCCAAAAGTAAAATCCCCTTTGAAAGGGAAGACATTTCAGACTGTCGGGATTTTGGTAAATACGATGAGGCTGCTGACGGCAATTCCAACAAAGAATTTTGTAGAGTGTTTTGAACAGAACTGTGTGAGGTTCCAAGGTGTCTACTTTGGAGACGTCTGAGGCGCCATTGTCCTATGTACAATGTTTCTTGTATTTTGTATCATAAATGTCTATATTTTCCATATTTTATGTCTAGATACTCTCCAGACCAACTTTGTATACTTGGGTGCCTCAAGAGACACACAAACTCCTTTGTAAATCACAAACACACTTTATTCCGGTTCATTGACAGAATATATAGCAGTTCTCCAAATAACACGTAAACAACAGTGACCTATAAGGGACATGAAAGGCCATGGGGAAATTCAAACCAGTTACAGTATGGTACATGCCAATCAATAGAGAGCCTAATGTAAAACAGGTAATTCAATCACACGTACATCAGACAACAGGTAATGTTATTAAAAATATCCAACTCTGAATAAAGGACCACTCTAGGCACCCAGACCACTTCAGCTTAATGAAGTGGTCTGGGTGCCAGGTCCAGCTAGGGTTAACCCATTTTTTATAAACATAGCAGTTTCAGAGAAACTGCTATGTTTATTAATGGGTTATGCCTTCCCCCAAATCCTCTAGTGGCTGTCTCATTGACAGCCGCTAGAGGCGCTTGTGTGATTCTCACTGTGAAAATCACAGTGAGAGCATGCAAGCGTCCATAGGAAAGCATTGTAAATGCTTTCCTATGCGACCGGCTGAATGCGCGCGCAGCTCTTGCCACGCGTGCGCATTCAGCCGACGGGGCGGAATGGAGGCGGAAAGGAGGAGGAGAGCTCCCCGCCCAGCGCTGGAAAAAGGTAAGTTTTACCCCTTTTCCCCTTTCCAGAGCCGGGCGGGAGGGGGACCCTGAGGGTGGGGGCACCCTCAGGGCACTATAGTGCCAGGAAAACGAGTGTTTTCCTGGCACTAGAGTGGTCCTTTAACGGAAAGACATCAGGTACAAGTAATTCCAGACAGAGGAGGAAACAATGAATCCAATTATTAGACCCTATTCAGTCTCCCTAATTGTGTACTGAGGATGTGTCTGCACGGCAGGGGGTAAACCATGAACCATTGTCCCTGACTCATTTACTGTGACACAATGTAATCCTGCAGAGTCTGCTTTACCTTCAGAATTATGCTTCATACATAAAACAATAGGGGATGATAGTTAGGGTCACTGGCATCTTTGGCAAAGCAAGGGACAACATAGACCTGACATGATGACAGATCATCATTCCTGTTCGTCACAATAGCTTATATGTCACTTGTAGAGAAACCCTTAAATTATGGTGGAACAAAACTATAACTATATTTTATAACTAAATAAACTCAAGGTTTTTGTTTTGGTTCAAGATGTGGACAATTGCCTCCATCCTTACAGGGACACTATAGTCTCGCAGACCACTTCATCTCATTGAAGTGATCTGATTGCAGTTTCCCAGTCCCCTTAACCGTGCAAGCAGAAACAACGCCAGTTTACAGTAACTGCAATGTGTACTTTGTAGGGTTACGACGGCCTTTAGTGTCACTAGAAAAGCTTCCTGCAGTTTCACAGAGTTTAACTCTTTGAAACGACGCTGGACGTCCTCACTCTGTGCATGAGGATGTCCTGCATCTTGTAAAACCCCATAGGAAAGCGTTGACTCAATGCTTTCCGATGGGGGAAGGCTTAATGCGCACATGGTGCTCGCAGGGCATGTGCATTAGGTTACCGAATCGTGCCGACATCAGACGTGGAGCAGGAGATAGATCCAGCACTCGAGGGACTTGGCGCTGGAATTCGGTATGTTTTTAAAGGGTTTTAAAACCTTTCATGGCCAAGGGGCTGTGGAGGAAGAGGGGCACTGTAGTGTTAGGGATACAGTTTTGTATTCCTAACACTATAGTGGTTTTTTTTTAAGGGGTTAAGGTGATGAACATGATTCTGTTGTGTTCTGTCAAGTTATGAAAACCAGATGACACACATAGGTTTTTATTATTTGGGTTCATTGTGTCATTGCTTATTGTGCAATGTTTAAAATGATTGTTTCTTTGCAGGCAATGTTTTTAAATGTGCGTTTGATTTGGTCTGAAGTAGTCCTGTGTTTGGCATTGTTGCGCAAACAAGAATTCAGAGCACAAGAAAGAAGATTAATGTTCGATGTCTAGGTTGAGGCGTTTATATAATGTATTTCTGTCATGCTGAGCTTGAAGGTGGTGTTGAAGGCTTTTTTTAAGATCAGATTTCATTGATATTTCTTTATCTGGTATTGATATTCTCAGTGTTTATTTGCAAGAAATGAAGTCCCACCATTCCGTTTGGCTTCAGTTCATCCAAAATTCACTCTAAACGTTAAATGGAAGATTTTTTTTTTTATACATTTTTAGTAGGTACTTTAGATTTTTTTTTGTTGAGCAGAAATTAGGGTGGCTTTTATTAGGGTAATGTAGTGATCTATACACTGATCAGCCACAACAATAAAACCATTGACAGCTGAAGTGAATAACATTGATTACATTGTTACGATGGCAAGGGTAGGGCTATATTAAGAGCCCAGTGGGCCTGGTGCTGACAATTACGAGAGGCCTAAGTACAGAAGCTTATCGACCAAAAACACTAAAACAGTCATAGCTCTCAAGCGTTATGTATCTGGTGGAGATGTTCCTGGATGGAAACTCACAGGATGCAGCTAGAAGAAAACTCAGATTTTTATAATATGCTAATCTATCTTTAATTCATGCTTTCATCTTTCAAGTGAATCCATACCCTTTAACAGCAGTGTCCAGTGAAGCAGGAAATCAATGGGTGGTGTAAAAGGGTGGGCCACTGACGCGGATCATGTAACCAAATCTCCCATAAGGGACGAATATGCCTAAAAAGGAGGTGTGTCTGCCAAAAGAATTGGAAGGCTAGCCTGGCATGAATACATGTCAGGCTGCCTGCCAATCATGCATGCTGGCCAACAGCAACCTGAGCGTGGCATAAATGCGTCTAATAATGCACTCGCTCCATGCTTTCTAAGGACTATCCCCTAGCACTCACATGTCTCCTTACCTTCTTACTAGCAGGCAGAAGCTCTTGGTATACAGTCTGAGACAGAGAAAATGTGGATGTAGTGAGTGTAGAAGAAAGGGAACATGCCACAGTGTTAGAGAAACCAAAGTCAGCATTACCTTAACTAATTTCATTTCAGCTAGTCCAAGTATTGTTTCCATATATCCCTCTTAAGTTTCCATACTTTAGCTAGAGTATGTGAAGAGTTGTTAGGGTTGCCACCTTTCTTGGAAAAAAAAATACAGGCCTTACTAATTTGCATAACTAATTATGTATACGTGACAACACATGATGTAAATCACAAGGAGTGACATAAAAAAACTACAGTTTGATTCTGCTGTATAGATGGATTGCTCCCAGTGTCCAATAGAGTCTGTGTCCCCTGTGTGAGACAGGGGGACACAGACACTTGGGGGACACTGGGAGACTTGGGGACACTGAGACTACATATCAAAGTGTCAGTATGTATCAGTGTCTCAGTGCCCCATGTCGCCCAGTGTCCCCTAGTGTAGAATAAGGATATGTATTCTAGGGGACACTGGGATATATGGGGACACTGGGATATATGGGGACACTGAGACACTGGGAGACATGGTCATAGACATATGTGTGTCTGTGTCCCCAAGTGTCTCAGCGTCCTCAGATGTCTCCCTATGTCCCCATGTCTCACAGTGTCCCTATGTTTTCCCCATCCCTCACTTCCCTGAGCTCTTTTTTTTTTTCTATCAATGGGCCTATTTTTTTTTTTTTATCAATGGGCCTATTCCATGGGCATGGGCCTGGAGCTGTAGCTCCTTCAGTCCCTATGTTTATCAGGCCATGGATATATTAGGCAGCACATGCTCAGTCAGTTCTTGTATTTCATATGTCAGAAGCAGGAAATATGGGCAAGCGAAAAGATCTGATTGACTTTGACAAAAGCTAAATAGTGATTGATAGATGACTGGGTCACAGTATCTCCAAAACAAAAAGCCTTGTGGGGTGTTCTAGGTATATGCAGTGATTAATACCTACCAAAAGTGTTGCAAGGAATGATAACTGGTAAACCGGCATATGGGTCATGGGCGCCGAATGCTCACTGATGCATGTGGGAAGCGAAAGCGCCTGTGTAGTCCGATCACACAGAAGAACTATTGTAGCTTAAAGACTTAATGCTGGCACTGATAGAAAGGTGTCAGAACACTCCAGCTTGCCGTATACGTGGCTGTGTTGCCGCAGACCAGTCAGTGTGCCCATGATTGAGCATCTTAGGATGTGCTGGAACAACAAATCCAATCCATGGAGGCCCCACCTCGCAACTTGCAGGACTTAAAGGATCTGCTGCTAATGTCTTGGGGCCAGATACCATAGGACAGGGGTCAGACATCTTGTAGAGTCCATGCCTCGACATATCAGAGCTGTTTAGCTCTGAGGGGGATCTACATGATATTAGGCAGGTGGTTTTAATGTTATGGCTGATCAGTGTATAGTAATACACGTAAATTACTTTGTACATTTGTATGTAGTAACTAAACAGTTTAGCAAATGCTATAATTTCCGCTTTCATGCATATTTCAAGGTATTTACTTTTTATGCCTACTAAGACTAGAATGTTTCTTGAATTACACAATATACAAAACAAACATTACAATGCAATGTGTCAACTGACCTAACTTGTTTATCAGGATAATCTAAATTTTGTCACAGGGGGTATAGCTCAGTGGTAGAGCATTCGACTGCAGATCGAGAGGTCCCTGGTTCAAATCCGGGTGCCCCCTCAGAATCTTTTGCTTTATATATATTTGTATATTTAACATCAGTTGGCATTCTATCAATAAAGTATGATAATCTTGTTAAAAACATGTTTGACATACATTTAAGAACAACCCTTTTAGGTTAATATCTTTCTGTTTAAAACAATTGCACAACATTTATTTAAAACTTAAAAACTAAGACTGTTTTCTAGGGATACCTAAAACTGTGAAATGTATCTTTATTTATTTATATATTTATTCGTTTCTTCATTTACAGGGACACTATAGGCACCCAGACCATTTCACCTCATTGAAGTGATCTGGATGCGATGTCCCATAACCCTACAGTGGTAATTATTGCAGTGTCTGAGAAACTGCAATAATTACCTGCTAGGGTTAACTCCTCCTCTAGTGTCTGTCTACCAGACAGCCACTAGAGGGACTTCTGGGTGCTTAGACGACTTTTGGTCGTCTAAATGAAGCTAGACTTCCTCACGCTATTCATGAGGACTTCCAGTGTCACTGGAATTCCCATAGGAAAGTATTGATTAATGCTTTCCTATGGTGAAATCCTAATGCAAGCGCAGCCATTGCCGCGCATGCGCATTAGGTCTCACCCACCGGCTGACATCAGCAGGGGAGGAGCACGGGCGGAGTTTACCCAGATTCAGGTAAGTGACCGAAGGGGGTTTTAAAACCCTTCGGCGGCGGGTGAGGGGGTGTGCGCGAGCATGGGGGGTACTGTAGGAACCTATAATGCCAGAAAAATGGCTTTGTTTTCATGGCACTATAGAATCCCTTTAAAGATTAACAAAACATGTGGGATATATACCTTGCTGTATTTTATACATGGTCTGAAATAATATCACCAATGTATTTTTTTTTTCTTGTATACAAAAGGTGTAACAAAAATAACATTCCTCCAAAACCTAAAATTCCTTATGAAGGAACACTCCACACATATAAAGCACCTCGACTTGCTGAAGTGCTTGATGTGTCTGGAGCCTATCACATTTGTGACTGTGTATAAAAGTGCAGATATGAATAGAAATTGGCACTTTCATAGTTGTGGGCAGAAACACATTCCTGGCTGTCAATCAGCAATCCAAAGAGGTTTTTTCCTCTCGTGCTAGTCTGCACCCACCTCATTTTTTCAAATTAGGGCAATGGGGTGTTTCTTTAAACTTCCTTAGAAGTTTAAGCTGCAAAAAAAAGCCAAAAAACTTTTGTCCATGAAATGTAGTAAAAAGTAAACAGGGTTCTACAGCAGGGGTCTGATATATCTTAACCTGCTTAAGAGGACCCTGTGGGTGCCTTAACTGCATCATCTCATTAAAGTGGTTATAGTGTTGGCAGTCCCATGGCAGATGGCACTATACTTCCATTTAGCATTAAACCATTTTATTGTTACTAAGAATCCACAGCATCCCATGCTCTCCTGTGCTGCTTGGGCTAATGAGGAAGCATAAGCTAGAGCAGGAGTGAGTGGCTGTGATTGGCTGAGATTGTCAGTTGACTGCATCCAGCCTATCACAGTGCCATAGCAGGTATGGATTTCTAAGGCTTCAAGGAAGTGTGTGTTATCTCAGCCTTAGCAATACCTCCAGTGGGGGTGGGGCTATAGCAGCCAGGAACCCTCATTCTCTGTTCAATAGCTCAAAAATGGTTTAACACTACATGGGGGCGATGTAGTGTTAAACCATGTTTGAGCAATTCAACAATGAGATGAAATTATTATATTGCCTACAGTGTTCCTTTATTAAAGGCACACAATAAATAGCGTTCGAGGAATACAAAACTGTATTCCTAAAGCTATAGTGTTTTAGTTCCTAGTCTTTTTCAAATTCACCCATCCTAGTTGCAAAAACATAAATAAATATAAAAGATTGACTTACCTTTTTCCAGTTCTGCTCACCACTCCTCCTTCCGCAATGTCACCTCCTCCACCGATGGTCCAATCCAATGCTCCTGTGCGGCAACAACCACACACATTCAAGCTTCCCAATAGGAAAACATTGAATAACTGCTTAACTAGCACTAGTAGGTTTCAATGAAGACACACTCAGATCAGATCTCTTTTTTTATTCCTCAGCTTTAAAGAAAGGATATTAAGATATTCATTAAAAAAAAAAAATATATATATATATATATATATATATTTTTTTTTAAATACCCTCAGAGGGTTAACCAAAACATCTTTGCCAATGAGAGCAGTCCACATTGCATATTCTCCCATGTGACCCTAAGCCCCTTCTCTTTCTTGGTGATGCCAAAACCAATAATCAACAAAAAGAACCAAACAAGAACTGAAGCAACACAACAAGACAGTAGAACAGTTGTTGTCCGTGAGGCGACACGTAAAAAGTGTTAAGCTGGAATGAACAGAGAGAACAAATGGCAAAATATGTTCCAATAGAATATCACTCATGTTACCACAGTAGTGACTAAACTGAATAATCTAATTAGTTATGTTTCAGTTAAGCATATGGCAGGTAACTAAACCCTGGAACAATTAATTAACCTACTCAGACAGTGTAATGGTATCGATTAATTAATGACTTTACATCATAAATAAAGCATATTTAGTGTAATGCTTTGGAGGCACCACTAGGGGCAGTGTGTAGGAAGACATGTGCTTCTGGCAGTGACATCACAGGCCAGCCTACTTACACTGAATAAAAACCAGATGTAGGAGAAACTCTGTCTCTTTTTGCCTGTACCTGACTGGACCTAAGATGTAGTACCAGCTCTGACTTACCCCAGCCAAAGGGCTGGGGCCTTGTAAGTAATATAAATCCATTGTAACATTTAGCAATTGTAATAGCCTTTTGTAAAACATTTAGTAACCTTTTGTAAGTAATTTTGTATTGTATAATTATTGTGGTAAATTGACATTCTGCTAGCATCTGTTTATTTATTATAGTTATATTAAATATACATTGTATTGTATAATTATTGTGGTAAATTGACATTCTGCTAGCATCTGTTTATTTATTATAGTTATATTAAATATACATTTAATATTACAACGTTTTGTGTATTTTCTATCCACATATTCGACCATAATACCATGAACTATAAAAATATTAATGTTGTTCCATATTGCTTAATTATTATGTATTAAGAGATTAATATTCATATTTAAGTCACGACCACAACAGACAGCAATCCCGACATTTAAGATCAATATGTATGGGAGGGAAAAACAAACCGTAAAACGTACCTGTATCAGCTGGGCTAGTATTTGCCTCCGTGTCCTTAATAAAATCGTGACTTTACGTCATGTAAATAGTAAAATCTGGTAATTTTATTAAAGGACATGGAGGCTCATATTATGCTAGTTCAAAGCTTTGAAATAACCATCGATGAGACATGTTCTGGAGGGCAAAAGTAATATTACTTAAACGTTGATGCCGTGCGAAGAAGATCTTCCAGTTTACAGCCCAAGTTGAAAGCTTTTGAAGTCAGGGCCCCCAAGTAGAATGTGCGCCATAGACGGATGTACCTATGTGAGCCGAAGACATCATCCATTTCACCCAGCGGGCTAGCGTCACTGTAGCTACGGGGCATTGAGGTAGTTTGATAGCCAAGAACAACTAGTGATACGCTGGATCCCTGAATGATTGTATCCGTGTTTCATATTCCTGGGGACATTCCTAGAGACAAGCCATTGGGAAGAGGTTAACATTGTGAGGAAATGATGGGTAGAAAACTGAAGTAACCGATGATTTGGTACATCTGGAAATGTTGAAATAAACTCCAGTAGAGGTAAAGGAGCGTGCGTCAATGTCCAGTGCACGGACATCTGACACCCATTTGCATTATATCAAACAGAGGAGCATGGCCAATTTTGCCAACAGCTGTTTAAGCGTGAGTTCTGTATTCCATGGCTAGGTTTCCAATAGGTGAAGAACCAGATTCACATCCCAAAGTGACATGTATCGAGGTTGAGGTGGTCGTGCAAATCTAATGCCCCGTAAGAGTCGACAAACCAACAGATGTTTACCAGCCGGAGAACCATTAAGCCCATGATGACCACCTGAGATTGCCGATCAATAGACATTAATAGTGCGATAGGCCAAACCTTTGTCATACAGGATAGTAAGGAAACGCAACAGGTAATTTACAGGAGCACATATGGGATCCGCCTGTTGTTCCATGTGTAAGAAATTGATATGCCAAACTGCAATATTGTATCTAACTTTCTGTGTATGTGACTGGTTTCACAACTTGTGGGGCATCTACTTAAAAACAGTGTGATAAGGATCAAAGCTTTCAATTGCATTTTACAACATCCAGCTAAAACAAAAGCTTACATCCCTCCAGTATTCCATGTATGTTATCAGAAGACCAAAGTAATTAACATCTAGGTGTAACAATGGAATTGTGTGTTTTCCCAAGCTGTCTAACCTACCCAGAAACCAACCCTATCTGGTCACATCTTACTCAATGTTACAGTGTAGCTGGAGGGAAGCGATCAAAGGGAAAGACTTATGAAAAGACAGAACTCTCTGGAGAAAGAGGGCGGGATAAACCACTTTTGGGAGGGAAAAAGGATTCTGGGACTTGTAGTTTATTACTCTAAGAATCAGTCTTTAAAAGGACAACATCCAAGGAAGGCTCTCTCTCTCTCTCTCTTTGTCTCTTTGGAGAGGACAGCACAGCAAGCAGGGCCATGGTGAACTGATAGTCTGTCCCAGATTACCCAAGATGAAGGCGCAAGGGGAAGACCTCCATTGAAATGTTTAAGTATTGCCCTTTTATTATGTATCTTTTGGTTTTGGACTGACTATGGTTATAATGTGTAATGTGTATATCCTTTTAAAATCTAACAGTATCCTTAAATTAATATTAACAATACATTTTATTATACACTTGTGTTTGTGTCTTATTTGTCACACATTCCCTAAAAGAATATCCTTGTAAGAGGGTCATCATTTCTTACACATGCACCAACAACTCCATGTGTTCCAGGCATGACCATAGGATTGTCTTGTTCCAGGGGCCCAGGCTCCCGCGAGTAAGTCAAGAGTTGATTGTGGAGTGTCTGGCATGACCCAGGGTTCCCGGAGAGGAGCAACTCTAATAGTCTGAGGTGTCCTTGAAGCAGAAGGGGATGTGGGTTCCCATCGTGGTCCAGTAAGAGGTGCGTTGATTCAGGAAGTAGTCTGGGAAGATCCATGGACATCTTCATGAATGAAGGGAACCAAGGTTGTGCAGTCCAAAATGGGGGTATGAGAACGTCTGAGGTGTAATAGTGTCCGAGCCATCAGGGAGAAAGAGGAAATGCATACATTTGTCTGTTCAGCCATGGTTGGAGGAAGGCATCTGCTGGCAGGGCATCCGGGTCTGGCCTCCAACTGAAGAACACCGGGAGCTGTGAGTTCAATGAAGACTAGAAAAGGTTGATATACATCGGGCCCCAAAACGTTTGTAATTGTAGGAAAGTTTTGCGGTCCATCCAGCAATCGCTGGTGTCTCGCAGATGTCTGGAATTCCAATCCGCCACTGGACACGCCTGGAATGTATTCTGCATGTACTGATATATTGCAATCCAGACAATATTGTCAAAACTCTGTGGCTAGATCCATCAGTATCTTGGATCTTGTGCTGCCCCGGTGGTTGATGTAGCGAATTGCAGATATATTGTCCATTCGCAGAATAATGCAGCAGTTGGCTGTGACCCCGAGGAGTCTTTTCAGTGCAAACGACCCTACCATGAGTTCCAGGCCGTTGTTGTGAAGCTCTTTTTCTAATTGGGACCCTTTTCCTCCTGTGGAGATGGGACCACAACGCTTTCCAACCGAGCGTACTCGCATCCGACTTGAGGATGAAATCCGGGGCGATCCCGAAGATCGATCTGCTGTTACACGCTTCCATGTGTTGCAGCCACCAGGCGAGTGCCTCTTTGGCTGTGTAATCGGTGGAACAAAGTCGGAGTAAGAGTGATCCAAGTGTAGTCATGTGGCCTTTAGCCGTTGAAGGGCCCTGTAATGGAGAGGCCCTGGGAAAATCGCCTGGATGGAGACTGAGGAGACCGATCATCCTGGCGAGCTGTCGTAAGGTCAAAACCGGGCGAGCCAATGTCCTGTGGTTTTCTTTCTTGATCAGCTTGACTTTTGCGGGCAGTAGGCTGAGCATCCCGTGTACCTCTTCTATGTTGAATCCCAAGAATTCCATGGACTGGGAAGGGTTCTGCACTGACTTTTCCCAATTAATCAGAAATCCAAAGTTTTGCAGGAGGGACAACGCTCAAGAGAGGTGTTGACGAAGCCGGTGGGCATTGTGAGCCATGATCAGCATATCGTCTAGGTATATGATCATACAAACACTTCTGCTGCGTAGAAGGGCGACCACGGGTTTCAGCAGCTTGGTGAAGCACCATGAAGCCGATGACAGCCCAAAGGAAAGGCACCGGAATCGCAACATTGTCTTGTCCCATTGGAATTGCAGGAGGTGACATTCCTTGGGAATCAGAATCTTGAGATAAGTGTCTTGAACGTCGAGTTTGACCATGCAATCTCCCAGCCTGAGTAGGTCCCAAAGGCAGTGTATTCCCTCCATTTAGAAATGGTGGTACTGGACAAATGCATTGAGGGGAAGCAGGTTTATAATCGGTCTCACCCCACCACCTTTCTTGGGTACCAAAAAGAGGTTGCTCATAAACTTGGGAGAGGAAGGAGGAGCCTGGTAGATTGCGACCTTTCCCGTTAGTGTGTGAATTTCCTCCACTACAAGGTTCCTGTCCTGCGGGAAAAAACAATCTGGTGCAGCACGGAGTTTTGGACTGAGTGCTGCACAAATTTGATCTGATAACCTAGAATGGTGTTTAGGACCCAAACGTCTGAGGTTTGTCTGTGTCAAGCATCGAAAATTGGAACAGTCTGCCCCCCCACATAGGACATACAAGGGGGAGGGGATAGTAGAACACTCACTAGAAGGCAGTCGTCCATAAGAGGTACCCCTGGTCCCTCAGGACTGCCCCGATCTGCCTCTGACCGGGAAGAAAGACGAAGGGGACTTGGCCTCCGTATGCTGGAAGCTAGGTGTGGCGGAGGCTTGGTAACCCCGGTAGGAAACCCAGGAGGAACAACCAGGCAGACGGCCCTGATGCCTGCGGGCCCCACCAAAACCTTGGGAGAGAACACTCTTCACGTTTGTTTGTGCCTTGTCCAGTGCCGTGAAGATACTAACATAGGTACCCAGCTCTTTGACAAAATTGTCCCGAATAGGAGACCTTTTGCTTATTTCTCGTGGCCTTATTTAGGGGTTTCCTAATCCTAGCTGCAATATACTGTGCCACGTGGTCGGTCGGGAACCATTCAGCCAACCTAGGATTTTGTAGGGCCTTGGGGTCAAACTCCTTAGCACAAATTACCGGTTTCGCAGCCAAGCTGCGGTCCAGAGATGAATTCTCAGACTCAATAGAGTCAGTCACGTCGGACTCATCCAAAACCTCCTCAGAATCCGAACCAGAGAATCTGAAGAATCTGTCAGGACTTTAGCCTTTTTCCAAGTCCGCAATGCTTTTGCCCGGCAGGTGGCTCATTTACGTGGGGTCTTCTTTGTAGCCTTATGGCGCTAGGGACCACCGGCTTATCGTCAAAAGGCCTTAGGGAGAGTCAAGCCAGGGGCGTGATTAGACGCCATAATAGCATATGTAATGAAGTGGGCATATTGTCCGACATAGTTCCCATAGCAGTATAGATGGCCTGGGTGACCGATTTGGCCATTGTAGCATCCAGGGGCGAGTGGAACTCTTCTGAGTTCATCTGCTCCAGTGGGGCTACATCCTCCCACAGGGGTCAGTCGCTGCCTAGTGGCTCTCTCAGAGGTGTTTGGAGCATTAACCTCCAACTCAATAGGGGTCTTCATGATGACAAAATATGGGGCAACCACACTCTGCACTGGGGTGAACTAAGTGAAAAAAAGGTATCTTGACACAGAAGGGAGCACTGGGCTGAACAGGCTGTGAGGCACAATAAGCCCCAAGAAACTAGCAAGGGACAAAGCACAACAAAATATACTGGCAGCTTACTGAGTGTTCCCTCAGGAATAGCCTCAGGGAAGCACTGGTAAGTTGCCCAGCAACTCAGGCAGCCAATCAGCAAAAAGCGCGGCAAAACTTTGCCACACACAAGATGGCCTCCGTGATGCGCAGCTGTGAACTGCGCGTGCGCGAGTGGCGCCGTTCATCATTATAGACCGCAAACCGGAGGGCAGTCACCAAGACGTGCCCTGAGGCCAGAGGGAGAAACCAGGACATCGGGGTTTCCGAGGCCGGGACAACCACGGGTAATAAACAACCCGAAAAAGTAAGAGGGATGAGGGTTAGCCGCCGGATGGGGGGGAGGGGTATTGGAAACCCTGCAGGAAAACGGAAAGCAGAGGGCCAGATACAGAGGGCCCTGCTTCAAATACAAGGAAAATAAGTATACATAAATAGTAGCAATAAACAAACAAGTAATAGCAAATACAGAAACAATATGACAGCAAAAATTCAGGGGTACTTAGCTGAGGCAGCAGCAAAGAAAAAGGAGTGGCTTAGGGTCACATGGGAGTATATGCGATGTGGACTGCTCTCATTGGCTAAGATGTTATGGTTAACCCTCTGAGGGTACTTGTTTAGTTTTTTTCTATGAATATCTTAATATCCTTTCTTTGCTGCTGAGGAATAAAAGAAAAAGATTAGCACA
Source organism: Pelobates fuscus (assembly GCF_036172605.1). Classification (NCBI taxonomy): domain Eukaryota; kingdom Metazoa; phylum Chordata; class Amphibia; order Anura; family Pelobatidae; genus Pelobates; species Pelobates fuscus. The sequence continues at coordinate 252,087,501 of NC_086322.1, forward strand.
ATATGAGCCTCCGTGTCCTTTAATGAAATCCACGCCTATCAGGTGACTATGTAATATTTTATTGTTTACTAATAACCCAGTTGCCTTTGTGTCGCTTTTCCTTATTATACTAAACATTTTTAAAATTGACTTTAAAAAGTCTAGTGCCTAATTGTTGTACATACAGTTGTATGCATATTTTGACCATCATGACCAAATACACTTTGCTGATTTTCAAAGTCAAAAGAGGTTATTACAAACAATTACATATTTCTGCAAATGGTATTATTAATTTGCTGAATTTAACTCATAGGATAAATAAAAATGAAAATCAGGCACGTGCAAAGGTTTGGACACTAGTGATTTCTTTGTAAGGTCTCCGAAACCTAAAGTGGCTCTGTCGCCCTTGGGGGTCTTTGCATATTCCGCATTCACCCCCAAAGGTGACTAATGAAATTCCAACACAGTAAATAAGAGTATTTCATAAAGATATTATCTTTACGAAATATGCAAAAAAAAATTCATGAGGTGACAGAACATTTTTAAATGTCTAATTTGACTTGTTAGGCCTTGATTATCAGTCTAGTAGTGACAGTTTCAGAGCTTCACAAATTCTCTCACTCTTTGAACCTCTTCTGCTGTTGTCCTCCAATTCAGCTTTCATATTCCATTCAAGTGCTCAAGGTACATTTGAAGGTAAAAATGAACATTTAACAGGACACTTTCACTGAAGTGGTCTGGGTGCAGTGTCCCTGTCTGTTTAACCCTGCAATGTAAAACACTGTATTTTCTGAGAAACCATAGTTATTACGGTGTTAACTCAGGAGTTAACTCCACCTCTAGTGGCTGTCTTCCAGAAGCCACTTGAGGCGCTTCCAGGTCCTAGTGGAGTCTTAGTTGTTAACCGGTGTTAGACATTCTCATTCTTTGCATGAGGATGGCTAATTTCTTCAAATTTCCCATAGGAATTTTTTATTTTTTTTTTAAATTCTTTATTTTTAGCGTGCATGAAAATAAAACAAGTGGGCTCGTCATGCCCCAACAGCTTTGACAAGCATACAAACAGACATTTAACAGTTGGTTGGCGTGTGGAATATTCTGCACAATTTTTATATAGATTAATAGTTGATTAAACTACACTGCATAAGTATGCATAGTATGGCAGGTTAAGTATAACTGTTGCTGTAGATTAGTTACTGAGTACTAGAAAATATGATTCAATACATGCTGATGTAATCTGTAAACATATTTAAGCATAGCATTTGTCTGAGTGTAATGATGGTTAATATAAACAGTGAGTATATTAGTACACAGGCTAGTCGTGTTTGTCTACAGAGAAGTCATAAGAGTTAAAATAGATTTGTAAATAGGAGAGAGGAAGCAGCGTAACATTGCAATAAGGCACATTTAACTATACAAAATTAGACTGGCATCCTGTAACTGCTGAAAAGTGGCAGGAGCTTCTCCCACTGAGTGCAGCCCAGACCTTGAGAGAGAGTCCCTTTGGCAGTTCATGCTGTGGCAGTTCATGCTTATCCAACCCCCGATCTGCAGAGTGTGTGGCATGGTAGGAGTGAGTCCATCGTGTTCACTGGTAAGAGGGGTGAGTGCTCTCCCCTTGTGAGATTCCATCGTGAGGTCCTCAGCTGGATGTAGTTGGATTGCTGTGTTGTCGTGTAGGTCGGCAGGAGTAGCAGCCTTGCCTATTGATGGACCGGGTGGCAGGTCCCGACTGCTCGTTGCCGCGGGAGCTGGGAATCCCCGTCTGTGGATAGGTAAGGCCCCGTTGCTTTTCTGCCGTCTGGACAGCCTCTAGGTATCAGTGTAGCTATGATCTGGTGGTCCCTGGTTGCGCCGCCATTTTAGGGTTGCCTCCCGTTTCCGCCACTTTGGTCGTGGGGAGCCCCCTCAGGTCCAAGCACTACAGGTCGCGGAGGCAGTCTCCTGGGACCGGGATGACCCCCCCGGTCCAAAGGGGGGGGATACGGGGCCCTTACCGCGTGGCATCGGAGTTTCGAAGGGAAACCGCAGGGCAGGATAGCGAGGTAGCGGCCGTCCACCTCACTCACCGCTCGGGTAGGCGTCAGATGGAGCTGTGCTTATGTGCCTTCTCAGGGGTCAAAACGCTTGGAATCCGAGTAGCCTCATCTCCAGCACCTCCTTGCCCGCAGGACCACTGCTGCTTAACTGCAGGTGAGTAGCTTATTTGCTTTTTATGAGCATAATTGTCGTGAGTCTGCAGGAGCTCGACTTGAATGCGACCTCTCAGCATGGCGGTCGGCCCCGCCCCACCATAGGAAGTTTTAAGGTGCGCCTAACTTGCCACACATGCGCATTAGGTCCCACCATTGCAGTGATGTCACAGAAAGTGGATACCTAGCAGGTACCGAGGGAGTTAGAAACAGGGACATTATAGTGTAAGGAACACAGGTTTGAAGAGAACGAAGAGAACTCTCTAGTGCTTGCCAAAATTAACCAGAATCAAACGGAGGGCCCCGTAGTTCAGATGCCTATTTTAAACCCCTACTTACAAACCCATTTTTTTTCAAAAAAGCCCTACACTACACTGCCCCTTCTTTGGTATGCACTCTTTCATAGACACTAGGGGTGCCCAAAAGGTAGATCCACAGATGTTGTAGAACTTTGACAAAGCATCATAGAAGCTGTAGTTTTATAAACATCTGGGGATCTACCTTTTGGGCACCCCTGATTTACACAATTACCTTTAATTTACAATTGCAGACAGTCAATGCCGCACTCCTTGATGCATCTTTTCATGCATCTTCATGCATCTTCATCTGGTCGGCTAAATCCATGTTGAAATCAATTCCTTATCCCAATGCAAAGGAAGTTAAGTAACATCGTGACCCCATTCACACTACTTATAGATTCCATATTATCTTATATTTTTCACTTACCAGTTCTCTGTTTTCTGACAGATCCAAAGCATTCGATTGTTCATTTTGTATGGCTCGACTCTGGGCACATGCTAACAGGCAGAAGATTCCAAAGATAACTGGATTCATCTTCGGAAAACATCCACTTTTTACCTGTGAATTGCAGTAACTGAGTCGCTTAATTATATATTAGTCTGTTAATCAGAATGAATTCAAGTAATTAGATTTTACGTTACAGCACTAGTGGCGAAACATAGATACCTAGTAAAAGTACAACTACAGCCTCCATGATGCTCTGCCAGCCATATTGTAAAGCATAATGGGATTTGCAGTTCTTCAGCAGCTGGATGTCTCTTTTTTGGCCACCCCTGACTACATTGAAGACTACAACATTTATATTGGATCTGTCACTACCTGGGGTCTTTGAATACATCACCACTGGGGGTCCGGTGGCCAGGTGGGCAGGCAAAGTTGGGTATTACTTACCTAAACCAGTCCCTCGCGGGTGCCGCCATCCGTGCGTGAGTACAGCAGTGAGTTCTGTAGAGGATCCCACAAGATTCTCCATAAAAAGAGCTTGTTTCCCGCTCAGTGTCAAGTTTGGTTAGAGGGAGGGTATTCCAACACAGTCAATCTTAGTATTCGTAAAGATTTTAACTTTATCAAATGCACTTTATTTGGGAAGGTGTGTGTGTGTGTGTGGGGGGGGGGGGGGGGGGGGGGGGGGGGGTGATAGTGAGGTGCCCAGACGTAGAACTACAATGTCTATAATCATGGAAAAAGTCCTGATCTACTTTTTGGGATTGTCTGGTCTAAACCAGGCAAGCCATTTCTTGGGTATACAGTCATTGTTCTTGTATGACAGTATGCTTAAAGGAGCACTATAGGGTCAGGAACACAAACATGTATTCCTGACCATATAGTGTTAAAACCACTATCTAGTCCCCCTGGCCCCCTTTGCCTCCCTAAAGATAGTAAAATCTTACTTGTATTCAAGTCTGAAGCTGCTGCCTCTGCCTGTGAACTTCCTCTGACATCAGCAGAAGTGGTGGCCTGATCCAATCGCAATGCTTCCCCATAGGATTGGCTAAGACTGACACAGAGGCAGATCAGGGGCAGAGCCATGATTCAAACACAGCCCTGGCCAATCATTATCTCCTGATAGAGATTAATTGAATCAACTAATCTTTATGAGGAAAGTTCAGTGTCTGCATGCAGAGGGTGGAGACACTGAATGTTTGGATGCATTTTAGGCAGCCATGACCCAGGAAGGATCTCTAACAGCCATCTGAGGAGTGGCCAGTGAAGTTATCACTAGGCTGTAATGTAAACACTGCATTTTCTCTGAGAAAACAGTGTTTACAGCAAAAAGCCTGAAGGTAATGATTCTACTCACCAGAACAAATGCAATAAGCTGTAGTTGTTCTGGTGACTATAGTGTCCCTTTAAAATAAAACATTTGCTTTTGTAATGCATTTAAAATGGTGAACAACTCTGATTTGACTCATCAAAGTTTCATCCAGAGGTCAGCTTAGTTTATCATACTTCCTTGAAAAGGGTTTGGGCAGGGGAGAGAAAGCAGAGGTCCAGGGGTCTTGCAGAAGGTCCCTAATTTGGTTGGCCTGGCTGACTGATAGCCTGGCCCCTCAAAGCAGACCATGTACAGTGCACTAGTGAAGTGCTCTGTATGTGATCCTAGTGCCCAGTAACCTACTGCATTTTTAAATCTGTTGGCGGATTTCAAAATGTGGAACAGGTCCCCAGGAACTAAATTTGCTGGGACAGTTCCCCTAATTGCGGGTCTGTCCCAGCAAATTCAGGACTGTTGGCACCAATGGGTTAAATAATGATACAAAGTATAATTGTCAACTCATAAGTCCAACCTCCAAAGAGATTATGGAAAAATGTAAGCAGTAATATTCCACTCAATGGAACACTATAGCATTAGGAATATCAACTTAAATAAAAATAAAAATTTTACTTACCTTTTTTCTATCGCTTAGACTCACTTGGTACTGCCACCCCGTCTTCCTCTCGTCCCAAGATGTCATCCAGCAGGTGCATCTTCACCTTTGTCCTCCCCAGTGCCAGATTTCACATTGGGCAGAGTAGGCACCTGCCTATAGACGCCTGTCCTATAGGGGCACTTACTCTGCCTGTTAAAATCCCCCTCCCAACCTATTGCCTGATGCCTCCACCACTCTGGGATCGCTGTATCTAGTCTGAGAAGCCTAACCACCACTTCAGAATGAACACAGCTATCTGCAGGAGGGAGAGGACTGGTCAGGAAAAGGAAAAGGACTGGACTGGACTGACAGTCTGAAATGACAGGTACAAGAGGCGGACTGACAGCCTTCTGGGCCCCTGGGCAAAATCCCCTATAGGGCCCCTTATGTTTCAAATTATTGTGCATTTTTTTATTTGTATATGGTGTGAGGGTATGTGTATGAAGGCATGTTTGTATCTTAGTGTTAAAATCATTGTGAACACTGTTGTACTTTGTCCACGTCAATGCATGTGCTGTTTTGTATATACATACTTCAAGTATGGTGTAAATGCACAAGCAGTTAACTACACACAAACTTACAGAGCTCAATATAGACAGCTCACTGACGCACACACAGCGCACTACAGAAAGCTCACTGACACACACACACAAGATCCCAAACTCACCACAGACAGCTCACTAATATGTACACAATGTCACTACACACAAGCTCAGCCACAGTCACACAAGCTCACTACAGAAAACTCAGGACATACAGTTCACTGCAGAAAGATTTTGAATACACACAAGCTCACTAATATACCCAATCATGCAAGATCACACAGTTCACTACAGACAGCTCACTGACACACACAGCTCACAACATGCACACAAATAGTCACTACACAAAGTACACTAGCACACACAAGATCACTGTCTCTCACCCCTTGCTGTGGTTGAAGAGCTGCAAGTTGCTCCTAGTCTACCAGGTTGTTCCTGTCAGCATGGCCACATGGTTGAAGCTGGGGTGGAGCTTAGGTGCTGCTGACTTCAGCCCCTGCAGCTTGTTTAAGGGGTGCTGCTCTAAGGGAAAAGCTGCCAGGGGGCTGTGTTTTATGTTGGGTGGGAGGGAATTTGGAGGGAATTTGGACAGCAGCTTCCCAGGACATTCTGAGGGCACTTGCCTTGATGTCCCCCCCTTGGATCAGCCCCTGATGTAAGGTATGTTTGTAAATGCTGGTGTTTGAATAAAGGATAGATTTGTATGGCATGTCAGTGTGAGTGAGATTGTGAATATAGAGCAGTGTGTCAGTGTGAGTGAGATTGTGAATATAGAGCAGTGTGTCAGTTTGAGTGCATGTCTGATTGTATTTGTGTGAAAGTCTGGTAAGTCTACTTTATTTTGCAATCACCCTTTGTATCTCACCATGCCCCCAATTCCCTCAAATCCTCCTCCTTCCCAAGCCCTCCTCTGGTGCCTACACTGTTATCTCTGCCCCATCTTACCTTGCATTTCAGTCTGTTCAGGCTGCCTCCGTGTCCTCCCCTGAGCAGCATGTCACTGTTACCATCACATGCTCCTCCTATTTGTGTAAGAGAGAGGAGGGGATGTGATGTCACTCCTTATCCCCTCCTCTATTCCAACACAGAGCACTCCCGCTGGGGAACTGGTCTCACTAACTTTGCTGCCTTGATGCTGGGCTGGTTGGGAAGATCATCTAATCTTCCCAGCCTGGCCAAAGCTGCCCCGGGACCCTATCTGCCACGGCCCTCGGTCGATGACCGATGTGCCCAAGTGGTCAGTTCGCCCCTGACAGGTACACACACACACAGCACAGCTACCCACACTGCTACTGCACATACTGCTTCCCACAGTGTACACACACACTGCTATACAAACTACTGGACATGCTCTACAGAAACACACATACACAGAAATACATGCACATTTACACACACATAGAAACATAGACTGTGACGGCAGATAAGAACCATTCGGCCCACCTAGTCTGCCCAGTTTTCTAAATACTGCCATTCCCTGGCCTTATCGTAAAGGGACTCTCCAGGGTTAAAACCCCTTCAGTGACTTGCCTGTATCCAGCACCAATGTCCCTCGACGCTGGTTCAGGGTCCCCCCACGCTCCTCCCCCGCCGACGTCATCTGGCAGGGGAGACCTATTGCGCATGCGTGGCCGCCGGCAGGGGGAGACCTAATGCTCATGCGCAGCAATGCCGCGCACTCACATTAGACCTCCCCATAGGAAAGCATTTAAAAATGTTTTCCTATGGAGATTTCAGCGACGCTGGAGGTCCTCACATAGCGTGAGGATGTCCAGCGACGCTATAGCACACGAAATGTGTGCTATAAACCCGGAAGTGCTCTCTAGTGGCTGTCTAGTAGACAGCCACTAGAGGAGGAGTTAACCCTGCAAGGTAGACATTGCACTTTATGAAAACTGCAATATTTACAGTTGCAGGGTTAAGGGTAATGGGCAGAAGTGGTCTGGGTGCCTGGAGTGTCCCTTAAGTCTAGGATAGCCTTATGCCTATCCCACGCGTGCTTAAACTTCTTTACTGTGTTAACCTCTACCATTTCAGCTGGAAGGCTATTCCATGCATCCACTACCCTTTCAGTAAATTAATACTTCCTGATATTATATTTAAACCTTTGCCCCTCTAATTTAAGACCATGTCTTGTTGTGGTAGTTTTTCTTCTTTTAAATATATTCTTCTCTTTTATTGTATTTATTCCCTTTATGTATTTAAATGTTTCTATAATAGCCTCCCTGTCTCGTCTTTCCTCCAAGCTATACATGTTAAGATCCTTTAACCTTTCCTTGTAAGTTTTATCCTGCAATCCATGAACACTGCTACAGACGTGCACACGCTACACACATATATATATATATACAAACACACATTCACTCGATATGTGAGTGTATATACAACATTTTTATCGTATTTAAAAGTCATTTTAAAAAAAATTAGTTTGTTCTTGAGGATTGGGGGGCTGGGGGGATGGTGGGTGGCACTTGAGAATTGTGAATTAAATCCAGTCCTGAATATCCCATGAGCGAATCAGATTCATTTATGAGTGCGTAAGTGCCTCTAGTAGCTGTCTAGTGGCTGTTAGAGGTGTGTTGACGTTAGCCCTGCAGTCAAAACATTGCTGTATCTGCGGCAAGGTTTTAGATTGGAAGGGTAAACCACCAGGGGCACTGCACGCAGACCAGTTCATTGAGAAATTCTGTTTTCAATTAAAGGAACATAGTGCGCATACTAGATCAAGCCTTTTAATTTTTCAAGTCAAATCTGATTTCAGCCTTGAATTTGAAACTAATTTTGGTTTCCCAGCATTTCTCTGTTTGCTTGACTTTGTTACAATATAGGAGAATTTTACTCATGCATAACCAATAAGTCATAAACCATTCATACATACATTTTTGCAAAAAAACAAAATAGCTAAAAACAATTTTAAAAAAATAGTGAACTTAACATGCCACGACTTGCTATTTAGTAATCTGACCACTTCAATATAAAAAGCTGTTATAGCAATGCATTACTGGCACTGTAACAATTTGTGTGTGGATCATGTTTCATATGAAAGACTGTGCGAAAAGTACTGACTGAAAACTGAATTGCAAAATGTAATATAAAACAGCCAGCTGAGTTGCAGACGTTTTTCAAATCAAAACAGTTTGACTCAATTTTGAAATTTGGCTTTCAATTCACTATATAACTTGTTTTGTGATTGTCTGATTTGCACATACAAACAAAGGCAAATCAGCAAAAAGTGTTAAATCTAAACATCTAAAATAACACACATAGCAAATAAATATTATAAACAGAAATGCAAATAGTAAAAAAAAAAGGATACTTACTAATTTATTACAAATAAAGCAAACATTGCTGAATTCATTAAACTATGTTTGCATCAGGTTATTAATTTCATTTCTCAGTATCTTAAAAACGGATGCATTTAAGTGTAAACTTTGTAAACTATATCCTTAAAGTCTCCCATGGAAAAACATTCTGCATGTACATATATTTAGTAAATTAAAACAGAGCTGGTGAATGAGTAAATCATTTCAATATTCCTACCTGTTGACTTCCTTTACAGTGTGTGAAGTTCTTGTATCTCGGATGAGCTATCTCTTTATATATTCCTGAGTCTGTATCCTTGAAGATGAAGATATTGGCAAGGAAAGTGGGAGGGAATGTGCAGGAGGTGGGAGCAAATAAAGATTCGTCCCTTACTCATAATATAACATAGATAAAACACATATATAAAGTTTATTCTGGGTTAATTACTTTTATCAGTTTAATAAAAGAAAATTAATTGCAGAAAGGAAATAATAGAATTGGAAAATATACCAACTTGACTTGACTAGTAGAGTTTGTTTAAAGTTTGGAACACTTGAGCACCATAACCTTTACATCCTGCTGTAGTGGTTATGAAGTCCCCCCCCCCCCCAATGGACCGGGGGGGGGGGGGTGTTCCCGGTCCTCACCCGGTGGCCATGAGCGGTCAGGGATGGGGGGCCTGACCGCTACCTCCAAAATAGCGGGCACCATGTGCACGGACAGCAAGGAGAAGGCTCCCTCCCTCCTGGCGCTCACTGCTGCTCTAACAGCCCCTGACACCCGAACTCGCCAAACAGGGTAGCGGCAAAAACCATGCCAACCCTCCCACCTGCTCCAGCCAACAACACGAAAAACAAGCAGCGTGAGAGGGCGAATGTCAGCGGCAGCGCCGAGGGGACAGAACGCGGCGCAGCAACCATTCCCGCCCGGGGGGGACCGCGCCAACCGCCCTGCGAGACAAACCCACCAACGGACTGATCCTGTGCTCGCCTAACACTCAGCCTGCAACAGACCAGCCTGGAAAGCGGTGGATCTCCGTGAATAATGTCCAGCTCCTAAACAAAGAGGATGAGAAGGTCTTGCTCACAATTGAGGGAGGACAGAGGGAGAGAGAGAGAGATGTTCGGTAAGGGCCCCAGTATTTCTAATTAAAAAAAAAAATTGTATACTGGATAAGTAGCTTGTCATGACGTACAAGTGGATTGGGTTACCATTTTAGTCCCGTGAACAACTAGATATTTTAAAGAATGTCCATACCCCTTTAAAAGTTTTTTATCATCTCTGTATGTTAATGAACAGCATGTTGTTTTAGATTTACAGCTTTTTATGTTTAATCCCTAGCTCTCTATCTTCTCAGTGTCATTACTATTCATTTCAAATGCCAATAGTAGCTATCGTCTTCCCAAAAATCTGTAGCTTCTTTCCCAATGTTTTTTTTTTTTAAACAGGAATTAAGTGTTAATATTTTGTTGGAGATTTATTATTCAACTACTATTCCTTTACTCAGGTATGTCAGCAGTGATTTAATTTACAACTGTCAATCACATACATCATCCATGTTGTCACCTTGCACCTTGGGTCCTCCCAAGCAGTGAGGATCAGTTTCACATCAGATTGGATTGAATTTCCATTCGCTATTAGACAATGCTTATTGGTAATTTGTTATTTTGAGCCCTGCTGTTCTGCATGGTTATATCACTACTACTACTATACTACTATAGTTTGAACCAATTCTTGTCTAGTTGTTTCTTGGTTAGTGGATATATCCAGCCTCAATATCACCATTAAAACTATTATAATGAAATGGTTTAACCCCTAGAAAATCTGTTGTGTTTACTGGCTGTTTGGACTCTTGGCATTACAGTTAGGCTCCTTTTCTACTCCCTTTTACTTTTTATTATAATTTGAAAGGTGAAACAAATATCTTTGAGATAGGGAGATGATTAAAATGACATTATGAGATTAAATAATATGAATGAATGGTAATATTTCCATATAGTTGCGTTATATAATATGAAATGGGCGAAGTAGGTAAGGGGATAAATGGAGGCCCATAAAGGTGTAGGAATTTGAACACTATTTTAACACATTTTAATTACGCATATATTATTTATTAAAATACATTAAAGTTGCTTTTACATGTCTACATATTCTTTATTATGTCTTCTAATTACATTTCTGGGCTCCTTCTGAAGTGGAATATCCTCGGTGACTTAGACTCCTCTTGCTTAGCTAGGCTAAACACTTTGCATCTCCCCACAGTTGGATTTTTTATAAATCAGTATATATGGTGTGGCCAGGGAAGGCTGTCTGTTTAATACGAAGTGTGTTGTTTTCCTGGAAACACTGCTGTCATCAAACAGAAACCATTCTTCATTTCCATTCACAGAGCCGAGGGCCGAAGAGTGTTTTTCAGAATGTGAACACCCTGAATTATCAGATATGTCCCTCGCAAAAGAATAATAGTGACCACTGTCAGATGATAACCCAGAATGAACCACAACAGAATTTAAAACATAGGGCACTTGTTGTTGGTTGTGTGACAGGTCTTCTACCTCAGGTCTTCTATTCTCATTCTCCAGTGTCTGATCTGCTGATGCAGCCCGAGATGTTGATCTCTCTACAGGCAAATCCAGTACGAGTGGAATGGACACAGGATCCAATATCTTACGCTTCACATTGCAGATTGTATCATAGGCAAATCGCAGTAAAGTTAAAATTAGATATTGTGGCTCTTCCACGATCATCTTAGTCCTTTCTGCTGTCTGGAGGGAAGCACATGTTTGACACTGATACTTGTTATCTCCATCGAGAACCTCTGGTGCCAGAAAACTAGTTAGCAGGTCTTTTACCGTAGGTGTTTCCTGTGTCTTTTCCTCTCCAGTTTTTTGACATGAGATGTTGCTTGTGGGTGATTCTGCAGCTGGGTTCATATTGATTGTAACAGAATCGTAATGTTTTTCCTCGGTAGAGCATGCCATTACCGGTGCTGGTTTGACAAATGAAGAGAAAGCCAGAGGAAGATCAGTGAAATCTTCTCTCTTCTGGGAGGTGCTTTTGCAGGTCTTACACCAAGTGTTTGTTTTCAGCTTTCCCCCAAACATGCTTTCTATGACAGTTTTTTCTTCCTTCCCCAGTTCTGTGCTCCCAGGTGTTGAATTCTGTGTTGATTTCTCCTCTTCTTGCAATCTAATGCACAAACAAATATAAGGCAAGAACAATGGAAATTTAAAAGCTTTAACATTTGTCTTATGCACACAGAGTGTATCTTTTAAAGACTAATTAGCTAATATGTAGATTTTAGCAATGAGCTATTTTATAAAGAAACACCTAAATTATCAGTTAAAATGAATTCAATAATACAGTTTAATATTGTGTATTTTGCTATTCTTCGCAATGTTTTTGGTATGAATGACGACAACAACTAGTCAACAATTACTAGTTAAAAAGACTAAGTATAGACCAAGTATATGTACCTGTTTAGAAGGAATCTGAGATACTCGGCAGAGTCTTCCTGGGAATTAGGACTGGACCCAGGTGGTCTTGAAGCCATAAAGAATTCACAAGGTGCATAAGCTATTCGCTGGTTAGAAATGGAAAAATACATTATTTTAAAATGTTGTACTGGCAAGAGAAAGGCACAGTGATATTGACATAAGACATTGTTGTTGTATCCCCATTTTAAGGCTAGGTAAACTTTATTGTTATTTTTTTTTTAAAATCTTTTATTCAACTTAAATGAAGTGACTCAATGACACACACTGTGCCCATTCATATGTATTGCTTAGGATTTGTGTAAAAATAGGTTTTAAACAAGTTTTGTGCTTCAATTTAAATAATAAAAGTGTATAGTTAGTTTTTGTTTTTTTTATATATATTCTTTATTTTTGTTGTGCAAAAGCTAATACAAGAGCTTGCGAAGCCACAACAGCATTAGCAAACTAAGCAATAACAGTGTGAAACAGTGTCATGGCACATTTTTAGGATTAAAATTAAACTAGATGGTGTATGGAGCAGAGATGTGAGAGATAAGAGGAAAAAAACATCTCAAACAATTTATCATTGCCAATGGGTGTTGAAATACATAGACCAGATTCTCCAGGATGCTGATTTGGCTGGGGGGTAAGAGTAAAACCAAGCAAATAGACTAAATAAATGTGAATGGTACATTGGACAACTGGGATGGTGAATAAATGAGCCCTAGCTCAAGGCCCAAGGTGAGGGTTACGGATTATGTACAGGAGGGACTGTCAGCCTATGCCTAAATTGGGCACCATTGGAATATTCTTGCTGTGTCTATTATCAACGTAAGGCAGCCTATGTAAGCTACCCCTCATGGCCCCTTTGTGCTCAGTAGCCGATCTTCTAGAGTCTTGATCCCGAGGGTATCCTGTGCCACAGACACGCCTTTCCGTGCCCTCATGTACAGATTCCGATGCCTGTTTAACCGGACATCATCTCCTGTGTGGAGTGCAGTTACCAGGGGTACGACCCAGTTTGGACTGAGGTTCAAGACGGCAGCAATCAGATGCAGGACCAGACTCTTGGCATATATAGGCGCGACCACTGAGTGTCAGGCCCCGCCCCTATAGTTAGTTTTTTTAATGTTAAGCAAATTGGAACGTTCAGACTTTCTATAAATAAGGAAATGTTCTAGGCACCATAACCACTACAGTGTGCTGTAGTGGTTTCTGGTGCCAGAAGAGGCCCTAGGTAAGAAGTCAACCTGGTCTACAATGGTTTGACTACTTACAAATTGGGGAGAGGGGGGAGGCCAGAGTACTATAGTGGTTATGGTGATTGATATGTCCCTTTAAAAACATACCTTGTTTGTATGAGAACTTCTTGAAAAGATGTTTCAATTTCTCTATCAGTGATTGGCACCCACTCAGATTCAGAGATAACACGTACCTCCTAAAACTGAAATAAAAACATGTGTTTTACATCTTATTCTTGGACATTCCAACTTATACGAGATACAAAATAAATGCACACAGCAGCCCTAACGCTAACTCAATGTAGCCCTATACACACACTACAGCTTATATTAATATACACACACAACAGTCCACATACATAAACATTAGATACACGCAAACGCACACGACAGCCCCTAGATGCACACACACCATCTAGACACACAAACACTCTCTATAGCACCTGGACTCACACACTACAGTCCATGGATAAACACTACACTGAAACACAAACTACCCTGTTCACACAAACTACAGCCCCTATACATAAAAAGGCACATTACTGCTCCTGTAACACGCTACAGTCCCTAGATACACCCACATGCACACAACAGTCCCGATACACATGTGCTCTAGAAGTACTACAAATATACTCAAATGCTTTCTCTCTCTCAACAACTGCTAGTCAAACAGACAGACAGACAGACACACACACCCCCTTCAACTGGGCTGCTCTGCGTTTAAATACCTGGGCTGAATTATTTTTCCAGTCCAGCCCTGGTGTGAAATAAAGCATAACTTACTCTGCTGCCATGAATAATGCTTGCAATACACTGTTCATAAAACATGTGTTTCCCAAGTTGATTAGGCCAATTTTCTTGGTTTTTAATTTCACTGACTGTGGCAGGTTCTAAAGAAAGAGAAAAAACAAACACACACAGTCAACAAAACGCATAATATATAAAAAATGTCTACAAACAGAAATGTGTTTTCCGTGCTCATCCAGCCAGTCTTCGTGTAATGAATTGGCGGATCAATGTGTGGAGTTACAGAATGCCCCTTTTTCACAAGAAGGTGAAAATAAATTATTCTTTTTGACTTGGTCACTGTACCTCCCTATGGAAAATGTTGGAGCTTTGTAAATATTGCTAATGGTTATAATGTTCAGTTTGTTAGTAGAATATTTATATCTACTGCCACATTTCACTATACCCAGCAACAGTTTTATTCGCCCCTCCACAGCCTCACTCCCATTATCCCAATCCACACCCCAGTCCCATCTACCCTACTCCATTGCCATAGCCAGATATCCCCACGCAGCTCCACTGCTATAGGCCTATTCTCTCTTCCCAGTCTCTTTTCACTCCCAGCCTCTCTACCATATGCCCTAATACACCCATTTCCCTATGCCGTGTGAATTTATTTTTTTGAAATCCTGATCTCCCATGACCTATCAGGCCCTATGTAGGTATCCTGCAGATAATCTGCCTGTGATCACCACTTCCCAAGGACTTACATATATAGAACTGTATAGTAGAGCAGTGGTTCCTAAATCCCAAATTAGGTGCATGCAATTGTTCTGAATAAATACTTTTTTTACAGCGTCTCTGCCTTCCTTGGTGTAATAAACCCACCTTTCACTTTGGGATGAGGCTATTTATTTATTTGCTACATTTATGTTATAAACTACAATGCAATGGTAGAATGGGTCACTGGGCTAAATTTTCATTTGAAGAATGGATCTTAAGTGCCCGTGATTCTGCTTAGTCCTTGTACAACAGTAATTAATTAATTGCTATATGACTTGGATGTTGTATTATTGTTATTACTCCAAACCAAGGATGAAGATTTGAACCACTGTTTCTCAACGATATTCCCCATAATGCTCAGCCAGCCATAGGAATGTAGTTCGGAAACATCTGGGGTGTCATAATTAGCTGTCAGTCCTCTAAACCATCTCTATGATATCCTTAATCATGTCTTACTATATATTCATGTTTATATGTATTTTCCTATTTTTAACATGTAAACAGTTACATTTAAATCTAAATTTTATTGTTATTATGTTGTTCCATTTTTTGTTACAATATATAACTTTTATGGCTGATATATGAAATGTATAACATATATTACAAGTACATTAAGGGTCTACTAAAGCCTAATACTTCCTAATAAAGCTATGTACCTCAATTTCCTTGGGCTTGCTCTTGTCTCCGGTTACTTTGCTGCGGTTATTGTTGAGGAAGTTGATGATGTCTTGTTCACAGGTGAGATTTTCGGCTCTTCCTTTGCCTGTGAAAAACCCTGTAATGTTCAGTTTCTCAAAACAGGCGAACGAGCACCAATTGCAAACCCGCAGTCTTAGACATCTTACGAAATCACATAGTTTTGTCCAAAATAAACGTATCCATAATATCAGATTTTGAAACCATCCAGTTTTACTTTCTGTACTGGAATCTTTGGTCTCAGATATCGTTTCCTCAATGTCAAGGACTGTTGCCTCGTCTGTCATATTTGTTTCCAACTGTTTGTTCACAGTACAACAATTTTACAATGCGTATGAAACACTGTGTGTGGATGTTTGATAAAATTAGTAATAAAACTCTAAGGACAACTCTAGCGCACTGAACAGCAATGCAGCCAATTCAGTATTGAGTGAGTGTTCCTTCATGCACTGGTGAGAAACAATTGTTCAAATGATGACATCATAACCATGTCACAATCTCATATGTTGATAATGGCATAAACAAAGTTAAAATTACTTGTGGGCTCTTAAAGTTTAAATAAAAATAAATAAATGCATAGACAACAAAACATGTGCAATGTATATTTGTATACTAAGTGAGGCTAGCATTAAGGGCATCAGAAAAACAGCTATAAGATTCAACAAAATAAGGTTCTCTGTACTCAGATAGTGAAATGTTGTGCGCCTCTTCTTTTTTTAATTATATATTTTTTATTAACAAGGGAGATAAGCAAGGAGTATACAGTACGACACACAGGTCCTCATAGGTGTTATCATTGGTATCGGTTACAAGTACAATGATTGTATGAACAATAACTTATAATTGGCTGACAGTAGGGATGCACCGAAATTTCGGCCAAAAACTGTTCAAACTGGCCGAAATAATCTTTCAAATTTTTTTTTCTAGTGCATAGTTCAACAGACATGCTTGGATTAATGGTTCAGATGATTATATATCACAATGAAAGATAGTAATGATCACATGAAAGTCAAGAATACTGCATTTGGGATGGGGGAGGGGGGAAAACACTATGGGACAGGTGAGGGGGGGGGGAAGAACACTATGGGACAGGGGCAGGGCCAGATTAACATAGGGGCTGATGGAATAGGCCCATTGATTTAAAAAAAGAAAAACAATACTCTTAGGTTGCCAGGTATTTCTCAGAAGTATTTCTCAGGTATTTGAGGCTGCCTAGCCGGTAGGCTGGTATTAATAAACAGAGTATAAACAGAGATTATTCTGCAATACCAGCGCCAGCCAGTAGGGGATTTGTGTGGAGAGAGGCAGGAATAAGAAGTTACAGCATCTCCCTCCCTGCCTCTCTCTACTCAATGATCCGCGGGGGAGCAACTATGCACAGAGATGCCAGACAACAGCTCCGAGCCTGCGAGACATGGGGACGGTGAGAAACTTGGGGACGCTGAGACATTGGGACACTGGGAGACATAGGGACACTGTGGAACATGGGCACCCTGAGACACTAGGGACACAGTGGCCCCATGTCGCTCAGTGTCCACATGTCTCCCAGCCAGTGTCCCTAGTGTCTCAATGTCCCCATGTCTCCCAATGTCCCTGGTGTCTCTCAGTGTCCCTGGTGTCTCTAAGTGTCCCCATGTATCTGTGTCCCCATGTCTCTCCCAGTGTCTCAGTGTCCCCATGTCTCTCACAGTGTCCCAATGTCTCTAAGTGTACCCTAGTGTCCTAGTGACATCGGGACACATGGGGACACAGACTCTAAGGGATTCTGGGAGACATGGGGAAACAAACACTAGGGGACACTGGGTGACATGGGGACACTGAGACACTAGGGGGCACTGAGAGACATGGGGGCACTGGGGGACACAGGGAGACATGGAGACACTGGGAGACTTTGAGACCTGGGAGACATGGGGCACTCCCAGTATTACCATGTCTCCCTGCCAGTGTCCCTAATATCTCAGTATCCCCATGTCTCCTAGTGTCCCTGGTGTCTCAGTGTCCGTAGTGTGCCAGTGTCCCCAGTGTCTCAGTGTTTCCTAGTCTCCCAAAGTCCCCTAGTCGAAGCTTTCCAGGGAGAGGGGTGATATATTTTATATTGTTTTGAACCAATAAAAGGCTTTTTTTGATTCCGGTGCCGTCCTGCTTGTTTTAAGCACACCATCCTACTTCTACAGAATCCTACAGAAAGGATTTCAAAGCATCATAAGTTAGAGCAGACTTCTTTCTGCTCTACCATTGTGAGTTGCCAATCTATTTGTTATTCTGATTATATTCATCATATGGTTTTACACTATATTGTCTTTTTATTCCCTTTATTTATATGTGGAGCGTTTTAAAAGTTACTCCTTCATCTGCAGCTGTTTCAATATTGTGAGGAGTAAGTGTTCCTTTGGTTATATTTCACTAAGGCACAAATTCACTCAATATATAACGTTGGAATTAATATATTTGCACTTCAAGTATATAATCCATTGTATTTGCACTTTATTAATTATCCTTTTATTCAATTTATGTACAGACTGATTTAAAATTGTTAAACTAGCACTTAAAGGCACAGCGCACTTTTTTTCTGCACATACTATTCGAGTGGTTTTAGAGTTATTTTCACTTTTATTAGTGCTTGCTAGCCTTTGTTGTGATATTTTAAATTACTTTCACTAATTGTATAGCGCCATTTTTTTACTTGATTTTTTTTTGTACTGTTGCACTCCCAGTATTCCCATGTCTCCCAGCCAGTGTCCCTAATATCTCAGTATCCCCATGTCTCCTAGTGTCCCTGGTGTCTCAGTGTCCGTAGTGTGCCAGTGTCCCCAGTGTCTCAGTGTTTCCTAGTCTCCCAAAGTCCCCTAGTCTCCTAGTGTCCCAATGTCCCCTAGTATAAAAGAAAAAATCCCAGGCACTCACTGTGATAGATTTAAGCAGGTTTATTGGACAACGCAACGTTTTGACCTGTACCCAGGTCTTTATCAAGTCTCCAGTGTCCCCTATGTATCACAGTGTGCCCTGTGTCTCCCAGTGTCCCCTTGTGTCTCAAAGTCACCCAGTGTCCCCAGGTCTCCAAGTGTTCCTTAGTATCACAGTTTCCCCAGGTCTCCCAGTGGTCCAAATTTTTTGAGACAAGCCCCTGGGATCCCACAACTGAGCAATATTATTTGACAGATATGAAGGGAAATGAGGCATTAAAAGGACGTAATAGTAGTGAGTAAGATTAGGGATACCTACTACTGGAACGTCGGGAACCAGGTAGACTGATGGTCGTTGAACGCGTAGTGAATATGCGCAATGGTGCTAAGTAATGATATGTAAAAATTAAAACAGAATTTAACATTTAATACAATAGTAACCTGGAGAGTGAGGCATCTTTTAACCTAGTGTGTGTTTAAAGTTTTGAGCCCACTTTGGGAGGTGGGAGGGTATTGTAAAAAAAGGCCGTGGAGGCTGAAATGAGGCCTCAGGAGAAACGTAAACATTTTTAACCTTATTTACCTGATACTGTGGTACTGGATACTGGAACCACCTCCTGGAGTCTTCTTGACAAAATAAGTAGTACAACCTAAAATATTTTTAAAATTAAGGAACCAGAGTATAGTATTACAATTTAAACAGAGATTTAAAAATAAGAGCTACTGGAAAAGTGAGCGTGGCGTTTGATAACTTTAAGAGGTTTTGTGGGGCTAGGCCCTTTAACCGTAAAGGGGAAACTGTTCCTTTAAGAGAATACGCCTGGGATATATACATAATTTAAATGTGACAAAGTGTGGTGAAATAATGCCATTTAGACTAAGGAAAAAATGTAGGTAGTGCCATGAACATTAATAAAATCATACATAGAGGAACATACTTAAATATAAAGTTTTAAAAAAATGCATAGAACCTTATGCATTTGGCTACCGAACGTGCGAGAGAGATATAAAATGACCGCGTGTGTTTAGATTAATGAAATGAAATGCTAGTGACCCAGCCGTTCGTATGTGTTCCGTCTAACGAAAGTGAGAAACAGGCGAACGTAAGGTGAGTATAAGCGTTCGGTAAATTTTTTATAACGTAAGAAAGAACGAAATTCGGGTGTACTCTGGGTCGGCTAAAAATTGCCCGAACGCAGAAGTACATTAACGGCGGATTAAACGAACGGGTAAGTAATATATCTAGGGAGCCTAATACCTGCGTTTTTAGGCCCAAACGTGGGAAATAGCCAAACGCTATTCCCCACGTTAAAGCTTACGTTTGCGTGCCGGTCTTGTGACCGGAAGCTCGACAGCCGGGAAAGCCGGTGGATGAGCCCGGAAGTCTGCGGTAGGTGCTGCTGGAGGGAGACTGCTTGCTTGCTGCAGAATTGCTGCAGAATTTTGGCGGGAACGGCTGACAGGAAATGCAGGTAACTATGGTGACAGTCAAAACAGTTTGAACGGCAAAGGTAAGTAGGGGGGTAGGGTTTATATAGGGTCATAACTCCTCCCACAAATTCAGGTCAATTGGCCTTCCAACATATATATATATATATTTTTTATTTTTTTTTATCCCATTAAACGTATTTGGAAATACAATTCTGGGACAGTCTCCTCTTTGAAGATCATCAACACAGTATGTGTGTATACTCATTTCTAATTGTTATTTACCAACAGGCTGCTTTAGTTTATAGTAGAGTGTTACTGCACTGACATGTATCTGGATATAAGTCTAGTCTCATGTTCAGCAGAGATATGCTGGTCTAGCCTACGATAGCCTAAGATAAGAATGCTGAACAAGATTTATCAAAGTATCGTGTTCTGAAAAAAAGTTAATTATTTCACTGTGAAAACCAGCAGTACCCACATGCAAGTTTGATTACTCCACTTTTTCAATATTGTACTGTTTTGTAGAGCAAGACACTTCAAAAAATCCCCCACAAAATCAGATATAGGCCCTTGTTTGAGGCCTTCCACTTCACATACAGCAAATTGTAGCTTCTTCAAAGCACGTGTACCTATTTTTCTGTTTTATGATGCATCCTTTACTGCTTGATAAAACTCTGCGTTTCCTGCATCTGTTTTAGAATGGACACTCAATAGAGCATTTCATTGATTGAAGCATTAGCCAGATGGCTGATGAAGTTGTTATACAAGCGTAGAATTGGCCAGATTACGTCTCCAGGTCTACATCAATAAGTCCAATATCTCCAAGACAATGGCAATGCTTGAGAGTTAAATAATCAAAGCACACCCAGTTTCTAAAGGTAAATTTAATGAGACCAACATCGCAAAGGTGACTAGCTCAATGGCAGCTGCAATTTCCACCTACCATAAATTACCTTTATGGTCAAAACATATAAACGAGCTTGCTAATGACCTCTTCTTAAGGATAAAAGACTTGCAGAGTCTTATTTATCCTTGCAATGGATTTAGTGAAAAGGGTAACAATATTAACTAATTTAATTAACGACTGCCGTCTCATATTGATCAGCATTAGTCATTTTCATCATTCAGAGAAAATATTTCATGAGTGCAGTTAACCCTTCCTCGTTTGCTATTCTGCTTGGCATGCTGATGTTTAGAAGGATTCTGTATGTATCAATTGTAATATTACATGGAAAACATACTAATACTAAATTATTTTATTGACTAAATAATTAGCTATAGTAAGCAAATTGATTAATTGATCACAATAGCAGAGTTATCTTTCTAGTTCATTTGCCAAGGCAACCAAAATTGACCTGCCCCCTCATGTGTGTCATACTCCCCAGCCCCTCCATGTGTTTCATTCCCTCCAGCCCCTCCATGTGTCTGATTCTCATTCCCCCCATTCCCACTCAGCTTCATTGTATGTAACATCAATGAAATTGGTTCCTTAATACAAAAGTTATTGACTCCTCAAGCCCTACTCTGCACACCCTGTAGATATAATTCTGGTCCTTGGCAATACATCTTCATACAAGTCATGGAGGCATATTTAAAGTACAACTATTTCCAAACATGATAGGCATTTTCATTTGAATATTTTTAATGTAGCAAATAAATCAAACATCTGCTTAGATGCTTGGGATGCTTTCCATACTGATAGAACTTTTTCATTATGTTTATGTTGATAATTTATTGATTATCTAAAGCTTCAAACTTTAATTTTGGCAATGGCTGTACATCAAACGTGCCATATATCTGCTGTTCGAGAACACTTTACTGTGCTGAAGTTATGCCTACACAGGGATACATGTGGCGAAACCAACCTCGCCACTGGGCCCTGGAGAAGCCTGTTTGCTAGCCTCCTACCTACTGACTATGGCCCCTGGGTTATTTGGGGCATATTGTACTGTATATTGCTGCTACTGGCCCTTTTAACAGCATCTATGGACATATTGGGACTTTTGGGACTACTGTCCCTTTAAGATTGTGAAGCATATTCAAGTGTACTGCCTGTAATATTATATATGTATTTATAGATGTGTTAAGTTTATCCTGGGTGATTTGTATGCAGCATTCTGATTGTTCGGTAGAATCACTCCATTCAGTATATTGAGTGAAACTACCGAACAACCAGACCACCCAGGAATGAGTGTGCCTCCAATTACCGTTTGCAACAATGTTGCAAACAGGTAATTGGCAATCAGTGCAGTGTGGTCTTTGTCCTCTGGGTGGCCGCCATTCGGGAAACAAACACGTGGCGGCGGCCATCTTAAACTACCGAACAGCGGTGTTTTGCCGTCGAGTGTCTGGAACTAAAATCGGACACTTGACTAGGCAAACACCGCTGAGACCTCCATACTTCCAGAAATTCGTATGGAAACTACCGAATGACCCGCCGTTCGGTAGAAAGAGCCCCATAAACAAGGGAATTCATTCAAACCCTCTCCAGGCTCTATAACACAGGCAATTCGCCTGTTTTCATTCCCTTGTTTGTGACCGACCGCAGGGCCAAAATGCATGGAACTGTTTTCGGATACTTTACCCATGCGGTCGGTCAAATCTTTGGAACCCCATATCTCACGAACCATTCATCCGAATTACTTGAATTTTGAATATGTTGTCCCCCTGAATAAGGGCTATCCAGCGATGCTGGATTTAAAGGTGTACCCCCTGTTTTTGGGGTACATCCAGAACCTGGCTAAAAATGTGTGCCGTATAATTGGGTTTACTGTTATCTGAGGGGAGGGGATGTGTGGGTGGAACCATGTATGTGATTGGTTATGTTATGCCTCCCCCTGGGTGTGGCCTGTAAGTGTACAAGTGTAATAAAAGCCAGGCTGGATGAGCCAGTCCAGAGTTCCTGTTTTACCCTCAAAGTGATGTGTCGTCTCATTATTGGGGGAAGGATTTATTGTATGCTGTTCCAGTTGACTGCTAGGAGTACAAGTCTATTCGTATGGTTCCTATTCAATGGTCTACAGCATTCATACGCTTGGGAGAATTTAAAGGTTTCTCGGATTCGGTGATTATGGTGTCTGCCAGAGTGCTTGGAGTCCTCAGGAAGCACTAGGAGCATCCATTAACGGAGGTACCAAGTCGGGGTGCCAGGTGATCCGTTACATTGGTGGCAAGCGGTGGGATGGCGTCCTAGTGCGAGGTATAGCAGCTCAGAGACACTGTTTGGATTTACAAATTGAGGGCAACGCTAGCAGTCGTGCAGCGCCCCTGGGAGCAGACAAGTATGGAAGGTTCTGGCTCTGGAGAGGATTGGCTGGCCGAGGTGAGGCAGCGAGTGGCCGAGTATGGGGATGATATACCCATGGAGACACGCCGGGTGATCTGGAACCAGGTCATGGCTGAGCGAAACACAAGGCTGGACCGAGAATTCCGGTTGGCAAAAGAGAGGAAGTATGCTCAGCAGCAGGAGCGGTACAGCAGCCGAGTAGAGGCTGCATCCGAGGAGGTTAGCCGTCTTTCCCTGAGGCGGCGGGAGGAACCCGAAGTGGGGGTCCTCATAGACTGGTCCTGTGAGGAACCACAACAGGCAGGTAGAGATGGGACCAAGGTCTCTCCACCGGGCCCTTACTCACAAATGTTGCGGGGCCTCACGGATTGGTCCTGGGAAGACCCACAGATGGCAGGTGGAGATGGGACTGCGGTCTCTCTACCGGCCCTACAGGGATGCTGGGCAGTCGGCCCAGATCCCCAGCGGCAGTGTGCGTTACACGGAGCTGAAGGTGCCGTTCTTGCTCCCCAGCGGCAGTCTACGGTGCAGGGAGAGGAGCCTGTTATCCCCTCTCCCCAGCGGCTGAAGGTGTGTAAGGGAGAGGAGTTTGTTATTCCCTCTCCCCAGCGGCAGCTTAGCACACCAAGGGGAGACAGTAAGCCCCACACCAGCGCAGATGGGACCGTGGTCTCTGCGCCCAAGTTACAGGGAGCTGAAGGAGCCGTCCTCCCTCCCCAGCGGCAGTGTGATTTGTTGGGAATTGGGAGCCCAGTCTCCATTCCCCAGCGGCAGGCTGAGTTACAGGGGGCAGAGGTAGTTGGTCCTACCCCCCAGCAGCAGAGTGATATGCCGGGAAGGCAGTGTGAAGTGCAGGGAGAGGAGAGCAGCGTCCTCCCTCCCCAGCGGAAGGCTGAGTTACAGGGGGCAGAGGTACTTGGTCCTACCCCCCAGCAGCAGCATGATTGTTTGGGAATAGAGAGCCCAGTCTCTATTCCCCAGCAGCAGGACACTGAATTGGGAGGAGAGACAGTCGGTCTCCCTCCACAAAGACTGAAAGTAGGCATGGGAGAGGAGATTGTTACCCCCTCTCCCCAGCGGCAGACCATCAATGGGCAGAGTGTTCTAATGGGAGAGGAGATTGTTACCACCTCTCCCCAGCGACGGATCATCGATGGGCAGAGTGTTCTAATGGGAGAGGAGCTGGTTACCACCTCTCCCCAGCGGCAGCTTAATGTACCAGGGGGAGACTGTAAGCCCCACACCTGTGCAGATGGGACCGTGGTCTCTGCACTTCCAGCACAGGGGGTAGGGACGGTCGGTCCTGCCCCCCCACAACAGGGCTGTTTAGCCAAAGGGGAGACAGTCTGTCTCCAGCAGCAGAGCTGTGTAACTAAAGGGGAGACAGTCGGTCTCCAGCAGCAGAGCTGTGTAACTCAAGGGGAGACAGTCGGTCTCCAGCAGCAGAGCTGCGCAGCTAAAGGGGAGGCAGTCGGTCTCCAGCAAGGCTCCAACCAGACTACTCCCGGGGTAGTGCTGGCACCAGGGCAGAGTACCGCTGGGCTCTGCCCACTGAGCAACCCACCAAAACAGCCTACCAGTCCCCCACACAGCCATGGTGAGGCACCTGGACCTGGTCAAGTTTTTCTCTTACTCAGGTGTAGTAACCATTTATTGTGGGTGGGCTGTACTGCTGTTTCTGTTTTGTGGGTGGGCTGCTGGACTAACAAGGGCACTGACCGGCAAGAGGTCAGGTACCCTGTTAGTCTGTTTGGAAAAGGGGAGAAATGTGGCGAAACCAACCTCGCCACTGGGCCCTGGAGAAGCCTGTTTGCTAGCCTCCTACCTGCTGACTATGGCCCCTGGGTTATTTGGGGCATATTGTACTGTATATCGCTGCTACTGGCCCTTTTAACAGCATCTATGGACATATTGGGACTTTTGGGACTACTGTCCCTTTAAGACTGTGATACATATTCTAGTGTACTGCCTGTAATATTATATGTGTATTAAGTTTAACCTGGGATATGTATGCAGCATTCATCTGATTGTTCGGTAGAATCACTCCATTTATTATATTGAGTGAAACTACCGAACAACCAGACCACCCAGGAATAAGTGTGCCTCCAATTACAGTTTGCAACAATGTTGCAAACGGGTAATTGGCAATCAGTGTAATGTATTCTTTGTCCTCTGGGTGGCCGCCATTCGGGAAACAAACACGTGGCGGCGGCCATCTTAAACTACCGAACAGCGGTGTTTTGCCGTCGAGTGTCTGGAACTAAAATCGGACACTTGACTAGGCAAACACCGCTGAGACCTCCATACTTCCAGAAATTCGTATGGAAACTACCGAATGACCCGCCGTTCGGTAGAAAGAGCCCCATAAACAAGGGAATTCATTCAAACCCTCTCCAGGCTCTATAACACAGGCAATTCGCCTGTTTTCATTCCCTTGTTTGTGACCGACCGCAGGGCCAAAATGCATGGAACTGTTTTCGGATACTTTACCCATGCGGTCGGTCAAATCTTTGGAACCCCATATCTCACGAACCATTCATCCGAATGACTTGAATTTTGGATATGTTGTCCCCCTGAATAAGGGCTATCCAGCGATGCTGGATTTAAAGGTGTACCCCCTGTTTTTGGGGTACATCCAGAACCTGGCTAAAAATGTGTGCCGTATAATTGGGTTTACTGTTATCTGAGGGGAGGGGATGTGTGGGTGGAACCATGTATGTGATTGGTTATGTTATGCCTCCCCCTGGGTGTGGCCTGTAAGTGTACAAGTGTAATAAAAGCCAGGCTGGATGAGCCAGTCCAGAGTTCCTGTTTTACCCTCAAAGTGATGTGTCGTCTCATTATTGGGGGAAGGATTTATTGTATGCTGTTCCAGTTGACTGCTAGGAGTACAAGTCTATTCGTATGGTTCCTATTCAATGGTCTACAGCATTCATACGCTTGGGAGAATTTAAAGGTTTCTCGGATTCGGTGATTATGGTGTCTGCCAGAGTGCTTGGAGTCCTCAGGAAGCACTAGGAGCATCCATTAACGGAGGTACCAAGTCGGGGTGCCAGGTGATCCGTTACAATACATTAGAATGAAAATCTACAAATACTTTGTAGTCTTGATGAAGATATTTATAAATAAACTATACTTTATTCTCCCACACACAGCTACATTTATAGTGCCTTTGTAAAATGCTTTTCACACTAATGGAATTGTATTGTCCAGTCTGAATATGACAAGTGTGGAGGGATGATGCAAAACAATACCCTCTTCCTCCAGTCCACTAAGTTAATTTATTAATTGCATTGTATTTTATAGAGTCTGTATAAAAGTGAAGACACCCACGTGTTATTTTCTGCCAGTGAAATAGAAAATATGAAAAATCTATTTACTAATTACATTTACTAGTATTGAAAGAGGATAAATAAGCACACTAATGATGTATGATCACTCTACAAGTCTCACATGTTTTTCCTCTCATATTTTTTAATCACACTTATAAAGAAGGGCGCTAATAAAGAATAAAGAAGGGCGCTAATAAACTTATAAAGAAGTGCGCTAATAAAACTGGCCCCATTGGTAGGCAATGATCTCACTAATTAGAGCTAGAATTTTGCTTATAAACATGTAGTAGACAAGATCAAAACACTCATCAGCAGCTGAAAGTTTTTTTGGGTAAATAACAAACAGGGGGGCGGAGCCTGGCTTCCAGGCTGCATGGACGTTTCGAAACAGAGCTCCTGAGCATAATCGCATGATTCGGGGCAAAGACCCCAATAAAACTGCATGCACAGCACCTGGAGGGTGACAGCATAGTCGGGGACACCCAGGCAAAACGACTGATACCAGTCATTAACCCACTACTTACCGGGAACCGGCACCCGCATCAAGAGGCCTACACAAGACCCTGTCGGGGAGAGGCGGCCGCTCTCCTCGCGGGGCGACCCTGCAGAGAGAACCTCCACGCTACTCACCTCCTACCCCCCCCCCCTCTCTGGTCCGGCGGGGGTCATCCCGGTCCGCACGGTGTGTTCGGAGCCACCAGCCACACAGAGACGCGAAACGAAGATAAAGCAGTGTTGGCGCCCACAAGGCTCCCCCAAGATGGCGGCTGTTAACACGCTGCCTGCACTGAATCAGCTCCAGCAAACGATGATCCTACAAGACACCGCACAGCGCCTGAACGCAATATTCAGCCACTTCTGGGCACAACTCAGGGACCGCATGAGAGCAGCACAAATCACTCAGAAACCTGCACGGACAGCAGGTAAGAGAGGCAGCTGGCGGCGGAGACAGGGAAGTATACCCTTGGGCAAAGCGACAGGTGACCCACACACCCCCAAACCACAGAGCCCACCCGGGCTGGAGGCCAAAAGGGCGAAGACCCAGACGCATCGCCCACACGCAAGGAGGCTTCATCGCCGCAAGCTGTCAAAGCCCATCAGGCCCTCCATTGCCCCCACCAGGGGAAGAAACTCAGGCTCCAGTAGTTGCAGAGTTAGTGGCACCGAGATGCAGGCCTACATAACAGCCTGGGGCTGGAAGGATATCTCCACACTGCCCACCGCTGCTGCAGCCTTCAACACTACACCAACAAATGCTCACTGTTTCACAAGAGAGACTCTCTACACAAAGCCTCCAGACAGGTCAGCGCCAGACCCATCATCCCTCAGCTTAAGCCTGTAAAACTAGGTGTCCAGGACTGACAACACACACAACTCCAAACCACAGTGACTTACAAGCAAACAGTAATGCTAAACGACGTGCAAATGTTATATATTTTTTTTATGTCTACTGTTATGATCTCTCATGACGCAACCTACACATTATACCTTAAGCGTAAACAAAGCATGTTTACCATATCATTTCTCACCATGTCTATGAGTATGTATAACAAAGTACCTCTCTTCTTATTGTTAATTTAGACATATTATGTTTAACCTACATTTATCTCCACCCAACATTTAAAAAATGTGCAAAGTTTATACATGCCATGCGTTACAACATTATGTATGTTATTGTTTAACTTGACCATGCTGTCGTGGCATCGCAAGTGCTTATGTTAATGCACAGATGCACAGAAAAAATAAAGAATAAAAAAAAAAAAAAATAACAAACAAACAAACTAAGCACATTCAACATAAAAATAATTAAATAAATGTTTTGGGGTCAATAGGACCCCTTTTTTACTGGAGTGTAATTTAGATAGGTTGCCATTTTTAGAAAATCCAGAGGATTTACTAGTTAAAGGGCTACTCCATCCACCATAAGTACAAAAGCCCACTGGCACCATTCCCGGTAATGGGCAAACCGTTTTGCAATGGTTTGCTGCTTTCCTGGATCCTGGCGGGTGGCTTAACTACTTCTGGCTTCTGGATGCTGATTCTGCCACCTATTCATTTTGGCTGAGAGTATCAGCTGAGTGCTCTCAGGCAGGGCTCATACAGGGTCATACAGCGGTTAGCCCAAATATTATTTTATGTGTCATACTGTGGTGGAATCTCGGTAAAAATAAATTTAGTAGGCCGAGATTACCACGTGGCATGTGTACGTGCATATACTGGTGTATCGGTCGGTTGGTTGCACGTGGCAAAGATACGATCAGTAGTGTACGGAGCATGTGCGAGAATACCGGATGTAGTATTCCCCTCCTCCATTGTGCTGGGCAAGCCATGCGGTCAAACAGGAAGTTAGTTTTTGTTCGTTTGATTGGGTAAGAGAATGTGTGGGTGGAGCTTATTATGGGAGGAGTTACATGCTTATATAAGGAGCCTACACTATTGTCCAGGGCTCAGAACTTGTTGTATTTTGGTGACATTAGTCCCTCTGAGTCCCGATCGGTGAACCGAATAAAGAATCTCTTCCTTCCTGAAGAAACCGGTGTCCATCTCTCTGTGCTTGGCTTCCGTCAGTTTCTCCGGTATCATTTGGTGCAATTGGCCGGGAAGCTCATCGTTCAACGGTAGCTGAGAAGCAGAGGCGTGAGACGCTCTATCTTTGCCCACGCTCTCTACGGCTGCACCCCTGAACTTCTGCGTGGACCTCCCTTCGTCTCGGCGCCACTGGTCTGTTGTCCAGGAGATCATCGGCCTCTACGTAGTAAGTGCTGGGGTGTCCCCGTCGATGAGTGTGAACCCAGGTTCAGGAACGAGGAGGTAAGACGACCACTGTTTTAGACGGTGGACCCACTAGGGGTATTGGATACCGATTGTGCGGTAGGCCCATAAGGGGTTATTTGTGTATGGAATCTGCCCCCTCCAGGGGAGGGAAGGAGCGAAGGCGCACCGCTCAATTAAACGCCCTGTAGTCAGCCCGTTTAATTTTGGTTTGGAGTCAGGCGGGGTTCTGGTGTAAATAGCCCTAGCCGGACACCGGTGTCTTGTCTAGACTAGCGTTCTAGGGTGTATATTACTTTCGCTAGGTCGGAGGGACCGGGAGACTAAGCCGCGCCTGTGTAAATTCGGTTCGCTAGATCTCAACCTATCTTGGCTAAGTGGGAAGGCGTGTAAATTTGGAACCCACTAGACCAGCGGTTCCCAAAGTGTGGGTCGCGACCCACTGGTGGGTCGCAGGGCGATCCACAGTGGGTCGCGCTGACCCACACATCCAGGGCCGCCGGGCAGTCAGGCATGCAGACTGACACCAGGAGGGAGCCCTGCCCCTCCATTTGTTTTAAAAATACATAGGGATAAAGGATAGAGCGCAAGTAACATGTTTTTCTTTGGTTTTTACTATGTATTGGGGCTGATGTGTACTGTAGTCATTGCAGCCGCCCAGTAGTGATGGGAGTTGAGCGCAGGACTTTTCTTTCTGCATTTGTATCCAATTTTTGTATTACTCAGCCTTGTTACAATGCAGCCGCCCATCCCATGTGTTCCCTATTAAGGGTTAATAATGTGTAGGGGTGTATATAAAAAATACCCCTTTCTGTCTCATTAGAGATTTTTGCCAGAGGCTCAAGGAAGCAAGGTGAATGGTTAGAGTTAGGACCCACCTAGGGGGGTCTGCCTTGATGTGGCAGGTGGGCTCAATCCTCTCATGGCCATTGGAGGTAACTAAAAGACCTCCATTTGTTTTAAAAAATACATAGGGATAAAGGATAGAGCGCAAGTAACATGTTTTTCTTTGGTTTTTACTATGTATTGGGGC
Organism: Pelobates fuscus; assembly: GCF_036172605.1. Lineage (NCBI taxonomy): Eukaryota > Metazoa > Chordata > Amphibia > Anura > Pelobatidae > Pelobates > Pelobates fuscus. Next base: position 252,117,907 of record NC_086322.1, read on the forward strand.
TGATGTGTACTGTAGTCATTGCAGCCGCCCAGTAGTGATGGGAGTTGAGCGCAGGACTTTTCTTTCTGCATTTGTCATCAACGTGAGGTGCCTGGATGAAAGAGCAGGACAACAACATTTCTGATTCTGAGTTTGTGAGTAAGCAGTTGTATGTCTCTAAAACTGATTGCCATGATGTGTAAAGTTTCTGCCTCTAAAACTGCCATGATATATCAAAATTATGCCTCTAAAACTGCCATGTTATGCCAATTTTATGCATCTAAAGCTGATTGCCATGGTGTGCCAATTTTATGCATCTGACTGTTTGCAATGGTGTGCCAATTGAATGCTTCTGAAACTGATTGCCATGATGTGCCACGTTTATGCATCTAAAAGTGATTGCCATGATATGCCAGGTTTATGCATCTAAAGCTGATTGCCATGGTGTGCCAAGTTTATGTATTTAAAGCTGTCATGATGTTCCAATTGTATGCCTCTAAAACTGATTGCCATGATGTACCAATTTTATGCATCTAAAACTGATTGCAATGGTATGCCAATTGTATGCATCTAAAGCGGATTGCCATGGTGTGCCAATTGTATGCATCTAAAGCGGATTTCCACGGTGTGCCAATTGTATGCTTCTGAAGCTGATTGCCATGATGTGCCAAGTTTATGCATCTAAAAGTGATTGCCATGATATGCCAAGTTTATGCATCTAAAGCTGATTGCCATGGTGTGCCAAGTTTATGTATTTGAAGCTGTCATGATGTTCCAATTGTATGCCTCTATAACTGATTGCCATGATGTACCACTTTTATGCATCTAAAAGTGATTGCAATGGTATGCCAATTGTATGCTTCTGAAGCTGATTGCCATGATGTGCCAAGTTTATGCATCTAAAAGTGATTGCCATGATATGCCAAGTTTATGCATCTAAAAGTGATTGCCATGATATGCCAAGTGTATGCATCTAAAGCTGATTGCCATGGTGTGCCAATGGTATGCATCTGACTGTTTTCCATGGTGTGCCAATTGAATGCTTCTGAAGCTGATTGCCATGATGTGCCAAGTTTATGCATCTAAAAGTGATTGCCATGATATGCCAATTTTATGCATCTAAAGCTGATTGCCATGGTGTGCCAATTGAATGCTTCTGAAGCTGATTGCCATGGTGTGCCAAGTTTATGTATTTAAAGCTGTCATGATGTTCCAATTGTATGCCTCTAAAACTGATTGCCATGATGTACCAATTGTATGCATCTAAAACTGATTGCAATGGTATGCCAATTGTATGCATCTTAAGCGGATTGCCATGGTGTGCCAATTGTATGCTTCTGAAGCTGATTGCCATGATGTACCAAGTTTATGCATCTAAAAGTGATTGCCATGATATGCCAATTTTATGCATCTAAAGCGGATTGCATTGGTGTGTCAATTGTATGCATCTAAAGCGGATTTCCACGGTGTGCCAATTGTATGCATCTAAAGCAGATTGCTATAGTTTGCCAATTGTATGCCTCTAAAGCGGTTTGCCATGGTGTGCCAATTGTATGCCTCTGAAGCGGATTGCCATGGTGTTCACTTTTTAAAATACGCATTAAAAGCAAGTGGGTCTCGAAAAATTACCATTTTGAAAAGTGGGTCTCGGCCCATAAAAGTTTGGGAAGCCCTGCACTAGACTATTGATAGAGTAGATAGACTAAGAGGGTACTGTTGTAAATTCCGCCCTCTAGTTCGCTATATGTGGTGCTTGGGCAGTGTGGCTAACCAAAACGTATGTAGATAGTTTTAGGTAGTCCATCGAGGTACTGGCCAATAGATTAGTTGGGAATTGTATATGTGTTAAAGATTGTTGTAGTAGCGTGTATATCTTGCTAGATAGCGTGAGCTCTGCCATCTAGCGAGAGTGTGAATAGTGTGTAACTGTATTATAGCGCACGGTACCATAACCATGTATAATTACTGACACTGTAAATAAGTACTAATAATTGTCGTCTATGTTGCATGTTTTAACACCATAACCACTACTAATTGTACTGTGACTTTAACTTGTACTCTAACCTATGCTAACCGTACTGTAACTACTGTTTGTAAAGACGATGTTACTGGGGTATGTTATAGACGGGTAATTCAAATATAGGGAATTATAGCGTGGGTGACCGTATAGTTTCGCCAAAGGGCACAGTATTAGTTACTTAGTGACTGGTGTAACAGCTGTGTGCAGAGGCGGCTCTAGACTTTTTGAGGCCTTAGGCGAAAATCAAATATGAGGCCCCCCTTCCCTCCCCCCCCCCCCCCCTCGCCACGCGCGCTAAAAATTAAAAATAAGCAGCCGATATTAAAATTAATTGTATAAATTATATATTTTAAGGCAAACATTAATAAACCTCATAATCTCACTATTCACAAACTTATTTTTGTTATTAAATTATTCTACAAAATACCTATACACAAACATTGGGTATAGATAAAAGGTTTGTGGCTGACTACTTAGTTATTCTTGTTGATGTCTCCTAAAACTGAAATAAAGTTGAAATAAAGTTCAACAGTGTATTAAAAGAACACTACAGTATCAGGAGCACAAATGTGTATTCCTGACCCTATCGTGTTTAACTATTTAGCCCCCCCCCCCCACAATGTAGTAAAAACGTACCTAATTTCTAGAGCTGCACAAGTCCGCCAGCGCCGGATCCGCCCAATTGGCTAACATAATCTAAACTGATGATCTCAGTCAATCACAATGCTTTCCCATAGGAAAGCATCGGATTGGCTGAGATCTTCAATTTTGATGTCAGTCAAGTAGTCAATACTATACTATAATACTATACTGTGATTATAACATATTACATATTATCATAATATTATTGTTAATATTAACATATTAACAATTAATATATTTTTAAAGGGACACTCCAGGCACCCAGACCACTTCTGTTCATTGGAGTGGTCTGGGTGCCAACTCCCACTACTCTTAACCCTGCAAGTGTAATTATTGCAGTTTTTATAAACTGCAATAATTACCTTGCAGGGTTAGCTCCACCTCTAGTGGCTGTCTACTAGACAGCCACTAGAGGTCACTTCCTCCTTCATAGCACAGATTATCTGTGCTAGAGCGTCGCTGGACGTCCTCACGCTGTGTGAGGACCTCCAGCGTCGCTCATTTCCTCATAGGAAAGCATTGAAAATCTTTTTCAATGCTTTCATATGGGGAGCGCTAATGCCGCGCATGAGCATTAGGTCTCCTCGGCCGGTGGGCGGGATTAGTCTCGCCCACCGGCCGACGGAGACAGTAGGAGGAGCGGCGCGGAGGAGGAGACAGCGACGAGGGACATCGTCACTGCCTCAGGTAAGTGACTGAAGGGGTTTTCACCCCTTCAGTAACCGGGTATTGGGGGGTGGGAGGGAGAGGGTACCTCCAGTGCCAGGAAAACCGATTGTTTTCCTGGCACTGGAGTTTTCCTTTAATGATAATAATTAATATAATAATTATGATAATATGTAATTATAGTAAATAATATAATTATTATATTAATATTTAATATTGTTAAGTAATATTGTCATGATATACCACCATTATTCTGTGGAAAGATGGGGGGTACAGCTCTCCTGCTTTTTTTCTCTCTTCTGCTCTGCTCTCCTTCCCTTTTCTTTATTTTCCTTTGCTCTCCTTCCCTTCCCCTTTAATTTATTTTCCATTTGTTCTCTTTCCCTTTCCCTTCAATTTATTTTCCATGTGCTCTCCTTCCCTTCCCCTTTAATTTATTTTCTTTTGCTCTCCTTCCCCTCCCCTTTAATTTATTTTCTTTTGCTCTCCTTCCCCTCCCCTTTAATTTATTTTCCTTTGCTCTCCTTCCCTTCCCTTTTAATTTATTTTAATTTGCTCTCCTTCCCTTCCCCTTTAATTTATTTTCTTTTGCTCTCCTTCCCCTCCCCTTTAATTTATTTTCTTTTGCTCTCCTCCCCTTCCCCTTTAATTTATTTCCCTTTGCTCTCCTTCCCTTCCCCTTTAACCCCTTAAGGACCAAACTTCTGGAATAAAAGGGAATCATGACATGTCACACATGTCATGTGTCCTTAAGGGGTTAATTTTTTTTTTTTGCTCTCCTTCCCTTCCCCTTTCATTTATTTTAATTTGCTCTCCTTCCCTTCCCCTTTCATTTATTTTCTTTTGCTCTCCTTCCCTTCCCCTTTAATTTATTTAATTTGCTCTCCTTCCCTTCCCCTTTAATTTATTTTATTTTGCTATCCTTCCCTTCCCCTTTAATTTATTTTATTTTGCTCTCCTTCCCCTCCCCTTTCATTTATTTTCTTTTGCTCTCCTTCCCTTCCCCTTTAATTTATTTTCCTTTGCTCTCCTTCCCCTTTAATTTATTTTCTTTTGCTCTCCTTCCCTTCCCCTTTCATTTATTTTAATTTGCTCTCCTTCCCTTCCCCTTTATTTTATTTTGCTCTCCTTCCCTTCCCCTTTATTTTATTTTGCTCTCCTTCCCTTACCCTTTAATTTATTTTATTTTGCTCTCCTTCCCTTCCCCATTATTTTAATTTGCTCTCCTTCCCTTCCCCTTTCATTTATTTTCTTTTGCTCTCCTTCCCTTCCCCTTTAATTTATTTAATTTGCTCTCCTTCCCTTCCCCTTTAATTTATTTTATTTTGCTATCCTTCCCTTCCCCTTTAATTTATTTTATTTTGCTCTCCTTCCCCTCCCCTTTCATTTATTTTCTTTTGCTCTCCTTCCCTTCCCCTTTAATTTATTTTCCTTTGCTCTCCTTCCCCTTTAATTTATTTTCTTTTGCTCTCCTTCCCTTCCCCTTTCATTTATTTTAATTTGCTCTCCTTCCCCTTTAATTTATTTTCTTTTGCTCTCCTTCCCTTCCCCTTTCATTTATTTTAATTTGCTCTCCTTCCCTTCCCCTTTATTTTATTTTGCTCTCCTTCCCTTCCCCTTTATTTTATTTTGCTCTCCTTCCCTTCCCCTTTATTTTATTTTGCTCTCCTTCCCTTCCCCATTATTTTATTTTGCTCTCCTTCCCTTCCCCTTTATTTTATTTTGCTCTCCTTCCCTTCCCCTTTAATTTATTTTGCTCTCCTTCCCTTCCCCATTATTTTATTTTGCTCTCCTTCCCTTCCCCTTTATTTTATTTTGCTCTCCTTCCCTTACCCTTTAATTTATTTTCTTTGTCTCTCCTTCCCCTCCCCTTTAATGTAATTTATTTTCTTTGTCTCTCCTTCCCTTCCCCTTTCATTTATTTTCCTTTGCACTCCTTCCCTTCTCTTTAATGTATTTTCCTTTGCTCTCGTTACCTTTTTCTCTCTTCTCCTCTGCTCTCCTGAGTCCTTCCGTTATCTCCGTTTTCTCTCTTCTCCTCTGCTCTCTTTTCTTCAGCAGCAGCTACTCTTCTCTCTTCTTCTTGGTACCGCAGGCGGGGGAATGCAGGGAGGGGTTACATCGCGGATTGGCCGATTACCAGGAAGTGTGCAGGAGGAGGGGAGGGGACTCACTCCTGCACGGGGAAACCCATTTGAGAGGGTTTCATCTTTTAATAGCGCAATCTTGATGCGGCCGCCGACCGGCATTAAAGTATTTAATTTTTTAATTTTTTTTTTTACTGGGAAAGAAAGCCCTGAAGCGGCTCTCTAATTACACGGTTTAGGCGGCCGCGAGGCCCCTTCTAGCGCGAGGCCTTAGGCGGCCGCCTATACTGCCTAATTAGAGAGCCGCCTCTGGCTGTGTGTACGGGAATTCCCTGAGTGTTTTGTTGTGTGCGTTTCACTTAGTAACTGTACCACGTGGTGCTGTTGCCGAGGGAACGGGTGTGACCGTTGGTAGAGTGTTTGTATAGTTTCTGTTGGAAACAACGCTCCATTGTTAAGTATGGTCACGTCGGATTCAACAATTTTGGATCCCTTAGGATGTATGATAAAGAATTTTAAAAAGGGATATAAAGCATGTGATTTTGGGGTAAAGATGTCTCCAGCACGCCTGATTACTTTGTGTAGTAGGGAATGGCCTACTTTGGTTGCCGCATGGCCACCACGTGGCAGTTTGGATCCTAATCTGGTACAGCGTGTACACGTGGCTGTATCAGGTAGGCCTGAACTTTACGGCCAGTTTCCCTATATTGATTGTTGGAGGCAGGCCGTAAATGACTTGCCAAAATGGATCCGGGTATGCCATGAGGAACAATGTCGCCTCATGGTGGCCAGAACTCGCTTGTCCACTAAGGCCGTAATTACACCCATTTTGGACACGCCTCCTGAATCCGAGATCCCCATGCCGCCCCCTTACTCCTCCTCCACAGGAAGAGGAAGAGGAGGTGCTGTTGGTAACGCTACTCCCCTTGCCCAGTTGTCCCCACCTACCCCCTCCTCTAGCTCAGAGCCCAGCCCTCTTGTTTTAAACCCTCCCCTTCCGGTACCTACCTCCGTTAACCCCACCTATCCAGATTTGACGTCATATCTAGTTCCTGGTCAGGCTCCTCCTAGCCCGGCCCGGAATATTTTACTCACTGATCTCCCCCTCAGTAAAGCGTCCCCTTCCCCTCGTCTTACTACCCCTCGACCGGACCCCCTAACTGACGTTTCTAAATGAAGCCCCATACTAACCCGACAACTGACCGGTACCCTCCAACCCCGACATTATCAAATGCCTCTTCGACTGACACCTGGCCCGACACACATTAACGGTGACGGCCAGATACAACACGCTGATCCTGTATTCGTCTATGTTCCCTTCACTACTACTGATCTATTTAACTGGAAGACCCATAACTCCTCCTACACCGATAAACCTCAAGCCATGACAGATTTGATTACCTCCATAATCCAGACACATAATCCCACTTGGGCTGATTGCCAGCAACTGCTTATGACATTGTTTAACAACGAGGAAAGGACACGGATAAACCAAGCGGCAATTAAAGCGCTGGAAGAAGTGGCCCGTACACAAAATCAGGCCAACCCAGCAGCATGGGCCGCAGCACATTATCCAAATACTGATCCGGAGTGGAATGTCAATGGCGCAGATATGGCCCATTTAAAAGCATACAGGGACGCTATTATTGTTGGCATGAAAGCCGGAGGAAAAAAGGCGATTAATATGTCTAAGACGGCTGAGGTATTGCAGAAATGTGATGAATCGCCCAGTGTCTTTTATGACCGATTATTGGAGGCATACCGCTTGTATACCCCCTTTAATCCGGAGGCCCCTGAGAATTCCCGGGTGGTTAACTCTGCCTTTGTCAGCCAAGCCTACGGGGATATAAAGCGCAAGCTACAAAAGTTAGAAGGGTTCGTAGGGATGTCCATAACCCAACTAATGGAGGTAGCGAATAAGGTGTATATGAACAAGGAAACAGAGACGAAGAAAGAGGAAGAGCGCAAGATGCGTAGAAAGGCACATATGCTAGCGGTAGCGATCGCAGGCGTAGATAGAAGGGAAAAAGAGGTGTATAGGGGAGCAGATAAAGGCGATAGGGAACCCCTGAGTAGAAATCAGTGCGCGTACTGTAGGGAAGAAGGGCATTGGAGAAGTGAGTGTCCACAAAGGGAACAGTATGAGAGAGACAGACCTAGGGCAGGATATGGTAATTATAGAGGCAGAGCGAGAGGTAGAGGAGGTCCTGGAGGGAATAATGGTAGCAATAGAGGAAGTGTTAGAGAAGACAGGTATTATCCAGCAGCGCAGAGATCCCGCGATAGAGAAGATAGGGACTTTGTAGGATTGGCTGACACGGTCATGGAGGACTATTGATACCGACCGGGCTCTATCCCCCTTGGCCGAGCGGAGCCTATGGTCGATGTATCAATAGGGGGAAAAAGGAGTGCGTTCATGATCGATACTGGTGCTGAACATTCGGTGGTGACTGACTTAGTTGCTCCTCCATCTGGAAGAACCATCACCGTAATAGGAGCAACTGGAAGGAGTGCTGCTAAACCGGTTCTTAAAAGTCGACTCTGTACATTGGGAGGCCACGTAGTAAAACATCAATTCCTTTATATGCCTGAATGTCCAGTCCAACTGCTAGGATGTGATTTGTTGTCAAAACTACAAGCGCAGATAACGTTTCTACCAAATGGAACAACATCTTTAAAGTTCAAGGGACCTTCAGGTATAATGACAATATCTGTACCAAAGGAAGAAGAGTGGCGACTTTATACAGCGTTGACTAGCCAAAACCCTAAGAGTTATGAATCCTTGTTTAATATACCAGGAGTGTGGGCAGAGAACAACCCACCAGGACTTGCTCGCAATATCCCACCAATTCGAATCGAACTGAAACTTGGGGTCTATCCAGTGAGCTTAAGGCAATATCATATCCCACAAAAGGCCAAGAAGAATATATAATCATACTTGGATAAGTTCATAAGGTATGGTATCCTAAAATTCTGTACTTCCCCCTGGAACACCCCATTGCTGCCTGTTCAAAAGACCGGTACAGATGAGTATCGCCCTGTGCAGGACTTGAGAGCAGTCAATGATGCGGTCGTAAGTATACACCCAGTTGTGCCCAATCCATATAACCTGCTTGTTTTAATTCCGGGCGGGGCTACCTATTTCACTGTCTTAGATCTCAAAGATGCCTTCTTTGCCTTCGAATTGCTGCTGAAAGCCAGTGTATCTTCGCATTCCAATGGGAAAATGCTGTAACGGGCTCGAAACGCCAGATGACTTGGACAAGGCTGCCCCAAGGGTTTAAAAATTCCCCTACCCTTTTTGGATCAGCTTTAAGTCAAGACTTCAAGTCCATCCCAGGAGAATGTGTACTATTACAATACGTAGATAATTTGTTGATAGCGGCAGTTACAAGAGAGATATGTCTGCAAGCAACACATGATCTACTGCACATTCTTTGGAAGGCAGGATACAAGGTGTCCAGGAAGAAAGCCCAGTTGTGTCAGCCAACTGTCAAGTATCTGGGATTCCATATCTCTGAAGGTCAAAGGATTACGGGGCCAGAGAGAAAAGAAGCTGTATGCCAAATACCAATACCCAAGAATAGAAGACAAGTGTGAGAATTCTTGGGGGCAGCAGGCTTCTGTAGGATATGGATTCCCAGTTATGCGATATTGGCGAAACCTCTTTATGTGGCTATAAAAGGTACAGAACACGATCCCTTCCTGTGGACCCCCGAACAGCAAAAGGCATTGATGAGCGCCCCAGCATTAGGTCTACCTGATCATACACGCCCATTCTACTTATATGTACACGAGCAAAGAAGAATGGCTGTGGGAGTATTGACACAGTACTTGGGATCATGGCAACGACCTGTTGCATATTGTCACGTTCACATAGAGTTTGAAGGAGCTCAACTGCAGATTTCTGATTAATTAGATGTGAATGTGAGGAGTTGAGGAAATAAAGAGATGACAGTTCACCAGGGAGTTAACTGATACTGTGTCTTTAATATATTTGATTGAAGAAACACAGGTACTGTATCTTTAAATGGTTCAAGTTTGTTGAGTGGATTCTTAGATTAATTTATACAATTGAATTGAAGCAATAATATGAAGGAAGCAATGTAGATTTAACTTGCAGAGATTCGTTTTAGCTTAATTGATAGAAAACATCTCATATGGAGGTAGAAAGGTAAATGATTAGGAATTACTCCTATAACGATAGGAGGATGTGTGAGCAGGCTGAGCTTGAGCTCAGTAGTCAGGGAAAGTTCGTATAATACAGCGAGGTAACTTAGCTTCCAGAGGAGTTGAAGTTGGTTCCAGAGTGCCTTCCGGAGAGGTTCCGTGGAGAGAGGTCGAGAGGAGTCAAGTGCTAGCCGTGGTCGAGGAAGGAGAAGGAGGTTAGTCGTTTACGAGTCCGGTTCGGTACACAGGTAAGTTTGTAGAGAAAAGTTGCAGCCGGTTTAATTCCGCGGTACGCTGTTCATTAATCCAGCGTCTGTTGCCTGGCGCGGTCGCATTATGTAGCGCAATGAGACTGCGTCAGAGGGGGGGTGAGGCTACAGTCCATCAACCCGGAAGAGACAGGCAGTGCAGGTAACGGCCATGACACATATATGTCCAAACAACTGGATGCAGTGGCCAGTGGTCTTCCACCTTGTCTAAGAGCTGTAGCTGCCGCCGCCCTGCTGGTAGCCGAAGCTGATAAGCTTACTCTGGGTCAGGAACTCTACGTGCGAGTCCCGCACGCAGTACAAACGTTGCTAGACTATAAAGGCAATCATTGGTTTAGCAATAGCCGCATGACTAAGTATCAAGCTATGTTATGTGAAAACCTGAGAGTGCATCTAGAGACTGTTAATACCTTGAATCCAGCTACCCTTTTGCCACAACCTACTGAGAGTCAACATGATTGCCTGGAGGTGATGGATGAAGTGTTTTCATGTAGGCCGGACCTTCGTGATTTTCCCATCCAGAACCCTGATGTCCAGTACTATACAGACGGCAGTAGTTATGTGAAAGAAGGGATTCGCTATGCAGGATATGCAGTGACAACCATAGACAAGGTGATAGAAGCTCGGCCATTGTCAAAAGGAACATCGGCACAGAAGGCAGAACTAATCGCACTCACACGAGCGTTACAATTGGCTTAAGGTTTGAGGGTGAACATCTACACAGACTCCAAGTATGCGTTTTTAACCACTCATGCCCATGGAGCTTTGTATAAAGAAAGAGGACTACTGAACTCAGAGGGTAAAGAAATCAAGTACGCAGCTGAGATATTACAACTACTGGAAGCCGTGTGGGAACCGAAAGAAGTTGGTATCATACATTGTCGAGCGCATCTGAAAGGAGATGGTGATGTAACCAAAGGAAATCGGATGGCAGATAATGCAGCTAAGCGTGCCGCTGAATCAGGAAGACAGGAATATGTGGAACATATAGCTGCACTTATACCGACTCCACTGTCTCAATGGACTCCAGTTTATACAGCTCAAGAAGAAGAGTGGTTAAAGACTGAAGCTGGGAAGTATCTGGAGAACAAATGGTATCAGTTAGAAGATGGAAGAATAGTCATTCCAGCATCACTAGCTGTAGAAATTGTCCTGAACTATCACAACGGGACACATTCTGGAAGAGATAGTATGGAAGAATCTCTCAGAAAACATTTCTACATACCAAGATTGTCCAACTTGACTCAAGCCATTGTACGAAGATGTGTAATATGTGCTAAGAACAACGCAAGGCAAGGACCAGTGAAACCACCGGGAGTCCAGTATATGGGGGGACTCCCTATGTCCGATCTTCAAATAGACTATACGGTAATGCCTAAATCCGGCGGACATCGCTACCTACTAGTAGTTGTGTGTACCTACTCTGGTTGGGTAGAAGCATGTCCCACTCGTACAGAGAAAGCAGGAGAAGTTGTGCGATTCCTGTTGCGAGAAATAATACCCCGATATGGACTACCATGTTCTATAGGATCGGATAATGGTCCAGCCTTTGTTCACCAGTGCCTACAACAACTGACTCATATGCTTGGTATTAAGTGGAAGCTTCATACGGCATATAGACCTCAGAGTTCTGGGAAAGTGGAAAGGATGAACAGAACTATTAAGAACCAATTGGCAAAGATGTGTCAAGAAACTCAACTTAAATGGAATGTTCTTTTGCCAATAGCTCTGTTACGCATTCGTAGTACACCTACCAGAAGGATGGGTCTCTCACCTTTTGAAATTATGTATGGGCGTCCACCTCCTGTACTTGGTAACTTAAGGGGGGATTTAAGTCAGTTGGGAGAAGGAATTACCCGGCAGCAGGTTGTAGAGTTGGGTAAAACTATGGAGGAGGTACAGAAATGGGTACAAGATAGATTACCTGTGAATATTTATCCACCTGTCCATTGTTATCATCCAGGAGATCAAGTGTGGATTAAAGAGTGGAACAGTATACCGTTAGGGCCTAAGTGGAGGGGTCCTTATGTTGTTCTTTTGTCTACCCCTACAGCAATAAAGGTGGCTGAAGTGACTCCGTGGATTCATCACTCCAGGGTTAAACCAGCAGCAGTAGATTCTTGGCAGGCTACACCAGATCCAGAGAATCCCTGCAAGATCCGATTAAAGCGTGTAACTCAGTCGGAGTGACGAGGAGATATTGGGACTTCAAGAGTAAACAAAGAGATCAGCAAGTAGGTGTTTTGACGGCCATAATAAAGCCTGACCACCTACCCACGATACATAGCCAGAGTGTCTTGAAGGGACCTCTGCGAAGGGAAGAGAGGACTTGAAGGACTCCATTCCTTGCAGCCCTTACATCCTGGAAGCTGAGGTGCCATCGCATGGTCGAAGAATGAGGACAAAGATGTCAGGAGTGATGTGTTTTATAATGTATATATGTGTGTTTTTAATTATTCAGGAAGGTAGAGGTACCGACACACCTGGCTGTGAGGTTTGCATTAAGACTACAAAAACAGGTAATCATATTTCCCAGACCCTTATTTGGCATTCACAATATGAGTGTAAAGGATATGTATCTAAGTGTAGATACTTAGGTATAGATTATAGTGTATGCCATTTTGGGAGTAGGAGAACCTAAGTGTTTTAGTCCAGAGTATCAACCCGGTACAATTTGGTTGACCCTTCGGAATAGAGACTCACAGGGGACCCTAATAAATAAGACAATACTAGAAACCGTACATTCTTCGGGTGTTCTGCTATTTGATGCATGTAAGGCGATATCAAGTGGTAGAAAACCGTGGAATGTATGCGGGGATCTTAAATGGGAAAGAACGTATGGTTCTAATGATAAGTATATTTGCCCCAGTAGTAAGAACAAGTATATAGATGCAAAATGCCCAAATACGAATTATAATTATTGTCCATATTGGTCTTGTGTAGGGTGGGCAACTTGGAGACAGACAGTAGATAAGGATATGATTGTTTCTAAGTTGCCTACCAAACCATATTGTAAATCTATGGAGTGTAACCCAGTCCATATATTTATTAATAATCCTGAAGAATTTTTAGATAGGTTTGGTAACTTATTTGGGTTTCAGATATATGGGACGGGTTTAGATCCTGGAACAATATTATTTATAGGGATAGAGACCGATACCGTAGCATCCCAAACTCATCAGGTTTTCCATTCTTTTTATGAAGAGATGAGTGTAGAAAATAAGATCCCCCATAATGCTAAAAACCTGTTTATAGATTTAGCTGAAAGTATTGCTGGTAGTCTTAATGTGACCAACTGCTATGTATGTGGAGGTACTAACATGGGAGACCAATGGCCCTGGGAAGCAAAGGAGGTAATGTCCGGTTCTGAGACAATTGAACAAATAATATCTTCTCAAGCCGATTATCAAATGAGTGTTAGAGGTAAATCTGAGTGGCGATTAAAGACCTCCATCATAGGTTATGTTTGCATAGCAAGAAAAGGAATAATGTTTAACACATCTGTAGGAGAACTAACTTGTCTAGGGCAAAAAGCTTATGATGATACTACAAAGAATACAACCTGATGGTCGGCTTCAAATGTCTCAGAACCACCTAACCCGTTTGCAAGTTATGCCAATTTAAAGGACGTGTGGTTTGATCTATCCATCACATCTAGTTGGAAAGCCCCAGCAAATTTGTACTGGATCTGTGGTAAGAAGGCCTATTCGGAGTTACCACAGGACTGGGAAGGGGCATGTGTGTTAGGTATGCTCAAACCATCCTTCTTCTTGTTGCCTATTGAAACAGGAGAGACTTTGGGAGTTAAGGTATATGATGTGAATCATGGAAAGAAAAGGGGACCCCTAGAGATAGGTACCTGGGAAGATAATGAGTGGCCTCCCCAGCGTATTATAGATTATTATGGGCCAGCTACGTGGGCAGAGGATGGTACTTTTGGATATAGAACCCCAATATATATGCTCAACCATATTATAAGGTTACAGGCAGTGGCTGAGATAATTACCAATGAAACATTGCAAGCGCTCAATCTCCTAGCGAAGCATAATACTAGGATGAGGACAGCCGTTTACCAAAATAGATTAGCTTTGGATTATCTATTGGCAGTAGAGGGAGGTGTATGTGGGAAGTTTAACCTAAGCAATTGCTGTCTTCAAATAGATGATGAAGGGCAAGCAATAGCTGAGCTTACTAGCCATATGGTTAAACTAGCGCATGTGCCTACTCAGGTTTGGAAAGGGTATAATCCAAGTAGTTGGTTTGGTAATTGGTATGAGCAGTTTGGAGGACTTAAGGCATTGGTAGGTGGAGTCATGCTAATCTTAATGCTGTGTCTTCTCCTACCATGTCTTGTTCCTTTGGTAGTTAGGTCTGTGCAGGGCATTATAGACAATATAGCAGAGAGAAAGGCTGCTGCACAGATAATGGCCATATATAGATATGAGGCTCTAAATCAGGGAGAACTAGTGCAGGAAGAAGAATGTTGAGGGATTCACATCATTAGTCGCAAGATCTGGTCTGGTTCATGGCAACCTGAGGTATATGCAAACTAAGGTTAAGTGATGCCTCCGTAATTGTGAAAATATCAGAGGCATCAACGGGGGGAATGTGGTGGAATCTCGGTAAAAATAAATTTAGTAGGCCGAGATTACCACGTGGCATGTGTACGTGCATATTCTGGTGTATCGGTCGGTTGGTTGCACGTGGCAAAGATACGATCAGTAGTGTACGGAGCATGTGCGAGAATACCGGATGTAGTATTCCCCTCCTCCATTGTGCTGGGCAAGCCATGCGGTCAAACAGGAAGTTAGTTCTTGTTCGTTTGATTGGGTAAGAGAATGTGTGGGTGGAGCTTATTATGGGAGGAGTTACATGCTTATATAAGGAGCCTACACTATTGTCCGGGGCTCAGAACTTATTGTATTTTGGTGACATTAGTCCCTCTGAGTCCCGATCGGTGAACCGAATAAAGAATCTCTTCCTTCCTGAAGAAACCTGTGTCCATCTCTCTGTGCTTGGCTTCCGTCAGTTTCTCCGGTATCATTACAGACTCCTTGCACCCAAGGAGGTTGCAAGGATTTCTGCCACCCTAGGCAAAGATCCATTTTGCCACCCCCTCATGAAAGCAAATACAATCTAAAAGAGGTTTGTTCACTAAACTCTGAATTGCAGTGAGTTCAAAAAACCAAATTGCAAAGTTTAAGCAAAAACAGCTGAACTGTGACTGTAGCCGAATTGGAGAATTCTTCTAGATCAGCTATTTTGGCCTAAATTTTGCCATATGGTTTCCAGTTAAGTCTGCCTAATACACACACTGCTAAATGCATACATCCATAAACACACACTGCCTTATACCTACATCTATACACACATAATGCCTAATACAGCATCCATACACACATACTGCCTAATACAGCATCCATACACACATACTGCCCAATACAGCATCCATATACACATACTGCTTAATACCTACATCCATACATAGGTGTGTGCACGGGGTGTGCCGGGTGTGCCTGGGCACACCCTAATCCCCGCGGCACGCCTATGTATTGAGACCGGCAGGGGAGATCTCAGGATCCCCCCTGTCGGCTCATGCAGAGCCGGCGCTATCCGAGGGCTGGCTCTGCTCTCAGCCTCCCTCCCCACCAACCCACAAGCAGGGAGGGAGGCAGGAGAGGACCCAGGGAGCTCTTGCCAGCAGCTCCGCCGGTTCCTCTCGCGAGATCTGAGCGGAGTTCACTCTCCACTGGACCACCAGGGATGGCAGCAGAAATGATCACCCCTCCCAGGCATAAGGTAACAAGGGAGGGGGGATATTAACTGATCTGCCCCCACCTCCACTGGACCACCAGGGAAGGCAACAAGGAACAAGAATCCCCCCCTCCCTACATAAGATAAGAAGGGAGGGGGGATATTGAGTAATGTACCCCCACCTCCACCCCCCAGAATCACCCACACACATAAAGAGCACACACACATAAACAGCACCAACACACATACAGCACCCACAGACATACACAGCACCCACACACATACAGCACCCACAGACATACACAGCACCCACACAGCACATACACACATACAGCACCCACACACATACACAGCACCCACAGACATACACAGCACCTACACACATACAGCACCCACAGACATGCACCTACACACATACAGCACCCACAGACATACACAGCACACACACAGCACCTACACACACACAGCACCTACACACATACAGCACCCACACACATACACAGCACCCACACAGCACCTACAAACATACAGCACACACACACACAGCACCCACACACATACACACCAGCCACACACATACAGCAGCCACACACATACAGCACCTACACACATACAGCACCCATAGACATACACAGCACCCACACACATACAGCACCCACACACACATACAGCACCCACACACACATACAGCACCCACACACACAGCACCATCACAAACAGCACCCTCACAAACAGCACCCTCACAAACAGCACCCTCACAAACAGCACACTAACAGTCCCCTCACAAACACAAACAGAACCCAACAAACACACACACAGCACACTAACAGCACCCTCACACACAGTACATTAACAGCACCCTCACACACAAACAGCACCCTCACACACAGTACATTAACAGCACCCTCACAAGTATGCACACACACACACACCCTCACCCACATTGCACACTACCAGCACCCTCACACACACATCAAACTAACAGCACCCTCACACAGCACACACATACACAGCAGTGTATGTGTGCGTGAATATATATATATATATAAGAACAATTTGGCCCAATCTAGTCTGCCCAATTTTTAAAATACTTTCATTAGTCCCTGGCCTTATCTTATAGTTAGGATAGCCTTATGCCTAACCCACGCATGCTTAAATTCCTTTACTGTGTTAACCTCTACTACCTTAGCTGGAAGGCTAATCCATGCATCCACTACCCTCTCAGTAAAGTAATACTTCCTGATATTATTTTTAAACCTTTGCCCCTCTAATTTAAAACTATGTCCTCTTGTTGTGGTAGTTTTTCTTCTTTTAAATATAGTCTCCTCCTTTACTGTGTTGTTTCCACATACTACCTAATACATCCATACACACATACTGCCTAATACAGCATCCATACACACATACTGCCTAATTCCCACATCCATACACACATAATGCCTAATACAACATCCATACACACATACTGCCCAATACAGCATCCATATACACATACTGCCTAATACAGCATCCATACACACATACTGCCTAATTCCCACATCCATACACACATACTGCCCAATACAGCATCCATATACACATACTGCTTAATACATACATACATAAACACACCCTGCCTAATGCATGCATCCATACACAGACACACTGCCTAATACATACATCCATACACATATACTGCCTAAGACATGCGTTCATACACACATACTGGTAGAATGAGAGGCTGGACCCTTCAAAGGGTAGCGGCGTCTTGCCATGCATCGCTGTCATCAGGAGCCTTTTATCCTGTGAGGTGGAACAGCGGACGATCACATCCCTCACCAAGGTAGAAGTAGTGCCACCTGCCGCTGGTAGGCGGTACATCCCGTCTATAGAGAATTTCTCGGCTTTGGGTTGGGGCGGTATGAAGGCCACCAGGCGCCTCATATAATGAGGTATTTTGTTCGGCGTGATTGTGTCAGGGATCCCTCTAGTTTTCAGGTGGTTTCGCCGAGACCTGTCATCTAGGGCTGTGTAATGTAGTGAGAGGGCTTGTTGATGCGTTTGCATAGTCAAGACTGTGGCTTGGAGGTCTGAGAGTCCCTGCTTGAGTGTGACTATATCCTCTTCCGAGGCCTTCACCCTAGTGTCCACTGCCTGTATGTCTGCTTTAATACTTGCCACGTCCGCCGCCAGGAGGGACTTGATCTCCTGTACCAGGTTGTGGAAGTCCCGCTGAGTGACCGGCGCCGATCCGTCCACATTCTCAGCTGTGCCCGGTACCTGTTCTGGTAGTGGGTCTGGGCAAGCAGGCTCTGCAGGAGAGAGTACTGGTCTGTGCTCTGCCTTGTCCGCCATCTTAGCTGCCTGATTTCGCTGTAGTAAGGCCCCTATGTCTCTGGAACCTGGTTGTGGCTCCAGGGGGGCCTTCTGTGATCGTCTGCCCATCTGCGTGAAGGGTAGTTGGAGGGCGTCAGTGAAGTCCACAGCCTCCGGGTCCCCGTGAGGCTGCCAGCAATCCAGCAGGTCTGACCAGGTCGGGCTCCGTGAGTGTGTGTAGGCCCCTGGTTTGCGTTTCTGCCTCTTGCCTCTCGCCGGCTGGATGAAAGGCATAGATCGTCTCCGGTTCTCTCACTCCGCAGGTTAACAGCCTATTGCAGGTAGGGCGAAGGGTTTAATCCCTTAAATTCAAGCTTTTGTCGGCTAGGACCTACGGAGCTCCGTGAGATGGCGACTACTCTCGCTCGCGGTCAGGCTCCGCCCCCCTCTGTTTGTTTTTTTAATCATCATCTTTAGTTTGTGTGTTTGTTCTTTCGTGTATGAGTGAAAGTACAACACTGAGGTCTATGGACATTTCCCACAAAACTGTAACAAACCACCTTATCAGTAAGTGTCCTTGGACTCCTAACACTATATATCTGCCTACCGTAGACCGTAAGCTTGTTTGAACAGGGTCTTACTTACATCTTTCTAGAATTGTAAAGCACTGCGGAATATGTTGGCTAAATATAAATGCCAAACTGTAAGAGCCTTCATAGACCAACTTGCTTAATATGTGAGAAATTGTAATTTTTCCTCAACCACTGCTAAAAGCCGCATTGTATCAATATCTCTCACACTCAGCCTACATTGTGAGACAAAGTATTCCTACTTTGTCATGATATAGTTTGATTTCCACACAGTCCTCCTGATCACCCAACAGAACAGATGAGAAAATGGGGGGAGGGGGGGGGGGCACACCTAGAACATGCCTTTCTCAGTGCTGCTATACAGACCAAATTATATCCAAAACACAGACTAAAGAAGGATGATAAGCATGCTAACTGCTTAAACTGCTTCCAAAGACTCTTCTCAAGTTTATGCATTCCTATGGTCATCTCCAAAGAGGCACCAAGAGAGGAGAAGCAGGATGCTTAACCCAAACGGAATCTTGTCAGGAAAACATACATTTGAGGAGATTCTCTGAAAGCAGTTTAAACAGTAATGATTGTAGTTTGCGGATTTTAACAAGGAAGATAAAAATGTCAAGGATCCACATGACCACCTTCCAGTGCCACCCATCCCTTCACACTCTCAACATCAGACCTGCCAAACATGGCACTTCTGTCACTGTATTGACGAACAGACTGGGAATATATAACAAAAGCATGGATTTCAAATTTTGTTTAATGACACATTTTAATTTTCTGCATTCTTTTAAATACATTGAAAAATGAATGGGTGTCCCTTCAAAATCCTTAAATGGTGTTTGAAGTCACCATGATCTTCAGGTTACCTTATTACTGGTCAATGATAATGAAAAAATGCTTGATATAAAGAGTAGCAGTTTGGGTATGGCCACTATTACTCTTTTGGCTTTGTTTCGGAGAACACAAACTTATGCATGGCTTGAACATACTCCGAGCCACTTGCACAGGATAACTTCAGCTTTATTAGGGGCATGAAGAACTGTGTGGTGAAGTATCTCAGTGATGGGACTGGTGATTCAATGGCTTCTAAGTACACCTGTAATAAATAGGCAAAATAAATGGAGGCAAAGAAAGTCATAATCTTACCTCATAATTAACTGTTATCATCAACCAATGGAGATCTGCATATAATTATCCCAAGTACTGTTTATAAAAGACATATATATATATATTACATGTGTATAAGCATGTATGGATGTTTAGATCTTAATCCCCCTAAAATACACCCCAGATTGCCTAAATCTTTTTAAATCTTTCGTTTAAGCTTCTACTTTTACATGCTTTTCTTTATCCTTCAAATCACGATACATATTAAAAGTGAAACTGTCTAGAAGTAATTTAACACTGACTGATGTATTAAAGGAACACTATATTGTTGGGAATACAAAGCTATAGTGTACCACCAGTGGCAACAAGGCCGCCATCAGGGGGTGACAACTATAACGGTATAGCGCGACCGGGCCCCTTTAAAAAAAAAAAAGCAGCCGCAAGTGCTGCTGGGAGGAAGTGGTCACTTCCTCCCTGCTCACTCCGCGCGGGAGGAGCGCGCGCCTGTGAAGAGGGAGCCACGCCGCCTCCCATCATCCACAGCCACCCTCCTGCAAAGAAAAGGTAAGAGACAGGAGGGTGGCTGGAAAATGAGCTGTCTGTATGCACGTATGTGTATGTCTGTCTGTATGCATGTATGTATGTATGTATGTCTGTATGTCTGTCTGTGTATGTATGTATGTCTGTCTGTTTGCGTGTATGTGTCTGTATGCATGTATGTGTATGTATGTCTGTCTGTCTGTCTGTATGTCTGTCTGTATGCATACATGTATGTCTATGTATGTCTGTATGCATGTCTGTATGTATGTATGTCTGTATGTCTGTTTCCAATGCCCATGGACTTTGGCGCTGGCTCCATCTCCTCCGACTTCTGTGTGAGGGTGAACCTAATGCGAATGCATGGCGAGTGTAATACGCATTAGGTCTTCACCATAGGAGAGCATTGAATCAATGCATTCCTATGGGGATTGGTAAACTTTGTGAAACTGCAGGAAGCACCTCTAGTAACTGTCTGGTAGACGGCCACTAGAGGGAGTCTTAACTCTGCAATATCAATATTGCAGTTTCTCTAAAACTGCAATGGTTTCAGCTGCAGGGTTCAGGGTACGTGGCACTGCACCCAGACCACTTCAACGAGATGACTTGATCTGGGTGCTTACAGCATACCACCTTATATCCCATTTTTGTTCCCTTAGTTCCCTGCGGTCTTGCTTTGACCTACTGTCCCCAACATTCATAGCATGAGCGAATCATTAGGGCACTAGAACCCTGCACTGAAACGGTGCCTTCTGCAGGGTCAGAGCTCAGTGGGCCACTGGCAGGGGTAGACTGCAGAGACTATAGAGAGGTTTGACAAAGGTGCATATATATGACTGCAATATCCTGTCACATACTAAAGGTAGGGTGGAGTTTTTCTTATTTACATTTACTTCATTTAACACATAATCTATTTGCTTTCAAATCTTGATGACATGGTCATATAGTAAAAAAAAATGTGTTGAGGTCATAGTTGTCCTTTAAGTAAAATTAAGGTAATTAAGGGAATTTTGGAAGCCTCACCATAAACTACACAAGGTCTTGTGATGTATTACAATGCGTTTAGATCCCCCATTGGATTATTTTCCAACAATATGTTTTATGTATCTGTTTGACTGTGTTTTGTGTGTTAATGCATGGTTAGAACATGTTCCAATAGACACAGACCTGTAAAATCTCATCCGTGTCCTGTGCCACATCTTGGAATATGGTCTTGCAATGCTGGAGATACTGAGCATATAATGAGATGGTATCACTGTCCACACTTTGTAGGCTGCTGTCACTTGGGTCCAATCTCTGCAGGTTGTCCATGAAGTTGGTGCTTACTGGACCACATTCAATAAGGCTCACGCTTAATTAGAGGAAAGACATAATGTAAGGACAATTTGTACGAATACATTCTAATTCTTCTGTAGCACATTAAAGGGACATTCTACGGAACATTATCATTTCAATTTGCTGTAGCAGTTATGCTGCTTAGAGTCCCCTGATGCTTAGTTTAATACTATAAACATTTTGGTTTGATATAAATCAGGGCCCTTCATCATGTCCAGGCTGAATTGATCATGTAAAATTAACACTTCCATATTATCAATGTCAGCTTTGTTTAACTTAACCCACCCATTAGCCAAACATGGGGGTAATCCCTCATTGCTTGGAAGGCATTCGGTTTATATAAGAACATTTTTAAACAGGTTGATTTTAAAAGGAGAGTGTAAGAGGACTATAGGCACTTCTAGATAACCTCACCCATTCAGCATGCTGTAATAATCATAAGTTATAATGGTCATTTTGTATTTGGAATGTATTAAAAATGAACACTCCACCATAACCACTACAGCACGCTAAGTCAATGCATTATAAATGCACCGTCTGGTATAGCTCAATGCAAGAGCTTCTGGCTATCAACGAATGAGGAGACTAGTACCTAGTGGACACCAGGTATGTTGTCAACTACTTACATTAAAGGGGCACCAGGGCACTCCTGACACCATAACCACTACATCACTCTGTAGTGGATATGGTGCTTGAGCCCTTTAACAAGGGTGGAACTAACTAATTCCAGGCTGCATAGCTTATCTATCTAATTATTTACACCTGCGTACATCACTGAACGTAGCACTGAGTAGTTACTTACTGTACATTAAAATGCTGAAGGACTATAGCCAGGCTCTCACAGAATCCTTCCACTGCAAACTTACTGGCACAGTAGACATCATTGAATGGAACACCTAGCATGACACAAGAGATCACTTTAAAAAGGTACAAAAATGGCTTTAAATTGTTCAGAATAGAATCACTATTTATTTATT